>NW_020272966.1:110137-226371 GCF_003268045.1 Sipha flava | reverse complement strand
TTTTCTTTTAATGGCTCTGAAAAAATAAAAACAATTTACTTTAGGTACCTATTTTTACTATTTATTTTGTATATTATTTTACCTTGGAAATTGCATTGAACAATTAAAGATTTTTTAATGTTTTCGAATTTGAACGATTGTCGATTGGAAGTGAGTAAATTTTTGTACGCTGAAAACGAACGTTCAACGTCGACTGATGTTATTGGGCAGTTTTTCATATACGTGAGATCATTTAAACTAAAATCTTCGGGTATTCCATCTATGTTTTCTTCTCCATTTAGAATCTTTGATATTTTTAAAACTGCTTGATAGCCTTTATTTTTTGATAAAACAGAATCTATCTTAATTTTAATTTTTTCCCCTATTTCTCCATTAATTTGAATTAATTTTTTTTTTGCTCCTTCGACAATATAAATAGAATCTGCAAGTGAAATTCCTTGTTTTTCAAGTCTTGTAATTAAATCGGGTAAAAATCCGAAATTTGATTTAATAAATACAAGTTGAGCTTCAATATTTTGATCAGAGAGATACTTTTTTGAAATTCTTATTGATACTGCATCATTGTCATCAAAAGTATTAATGATTACTTTTATTTGCTCAAAATTTTCACAGTAGTAATTCGCTGCCTTTATCCAAGTACCCCATCTTGTCAAAATATTTTCAGGTGGTAGTGATAGAGATGGGGCTATTGACTTAAAATATTGAATGCGAGAAGGTGCTTTACGGAAAACCTTTTTCACATTTGCAATTAGTTTGTCAACTTTTGGATATCCTGTTCGTACAGTTTCTGCGATCCTATGAAATGCATGGGCCAAACAAGTAATGTGTATAACTTTTGAATAAAATAATTTAATGGCTTCTCCAGCTTTAACCATATAGGGGGCAGCGTCACTAATAAACAATAATACTTTATCGTGCTGAACACTTTTTGGCCAAAGTAAATTCATAGATTTATCAAATAATCTACAAATTGTGGAATGATTACATTTTTCGAGCTCCTCAGAATGTAAAAGAAAAATATTACTACTCTCAGTGTCATTTAAAATTCCAATAACAACATTTGCTACATATCTACCTGTACAATCGGTAGTTTCATCTATTGACACCCAAATGCATTTATTTTGAACATAATTCCTTATTTTTTGAATTGTATTTTCATAAATTTCATTAACATAACCTTTTCGTAACGTTAATTCAGAAGGAATATCTTTACCAGTGTACTTTGATAAAAATTCTTTAAAATACGGATTTGATAATTTATTCAAAGGTATGTTTGCTGACAACAAAGCCTTACATAGATCGTGACTAAATACAGACTTTTTTGTAGCGTTCGTTATAAATTGTTGTGTAAGTATTTTACTTGTACTTGGATGATTTTCAACACGCTTAGCTGCCCGCTTATGTTTTTCCGTCTTCAGATGTTGGGTGACAATAAACCTTTTATCCACGCTCACTTTCGTTTCACAAAAATTACAAAACAGTACATTTTGGTCTGCTGAAAAAACATCTGACCCGAATTCAGTAATATATTTTTTAACTAAAACACTCGTTATTTGCTTAGGCATATTTGTTATGAAATTAAATTAAATTAAAAATGTAATGAAATTTGCAACAAAAATAAAAATACAATTTTACGATCACGTTCACGAGACGGCAAGACACGAGACTGATATGTAGACGGTATAGCTAATGGAGTAACAAATAACAACGAGCTGTACAGGAAACTATTTTAAAAAAAAAAACCAGAATGTTCTCTTCAAATATCTTATCTTTATTTGACGTTAGACGTTTTGACTTTAATGACGTTAATCGATAATAATTGTGCACAGAAAAATATAACATTAATAAGTAATAAGTTATTATAAGAAATATTCTACGTCGAACTTAAAATATAGCATATAACATGCATACAATTTATAAATATGTATGTAATATGCATTTATTGAGAAAAAATGCGTGTTTTCATTAAAACCTCAATATATGCAAAAATATGCAATTTTTATTTGGTGTTTTTAAATTAGTTACAACTCAAAACAAATTTCTGTCTTACTTAGCAATTTATTCGAGTATTCAATAAAAATATGCAAATTCAATAAGTTCCGAGCCCTAGTTATCAGAGAACGACCGGAAAACAATATTTTCAAACTTCAATAAAGCTTTAACACAATTTGTAACAATACCTGTGACAAGCTGCTTGTGTGAGAGGGACTTTTCCAAATTGTCTATTGTGAAGTCTAAACTTAGAAACACTATGTTACAAGAACATCTTGATTCACTGATGTTAATATTTATCGAATAAAAGATGGCATCAGAAATCAATATTGAAGATGTAATAGATGAATTCAAAGCATGTGTACCGATAAAAAGAAGACTTGAACTTTAGATTTTAAGTACTCTCCATAAAATAATAACATTATTAATATGTTAAAATTATTCAAAAGCATTCAATATAGTACATACTTGATCTTAAATAAATAATAAATTTTTTTTTAATAAATATAAATCAAATTTCAAACTACTTATTTCTACAGTGCATTGTTTAATATTCTACTGTAAAACTATGTGTGATTTTAGATTCTAAGGGAAGTAAAGAAGCTAAGTAGTATATATGCAAAAACTTAGATTGTGACTTGAATCTTATATGCGTTAAAAGAAAATGCAAATAAATTAAGGGCAGATTAGAAAATTTATTTGTGAGGGGCCCTATATTTCTTATTGCATAACCTGCGAATAAAGTCTGCGCACGCCTATGGGTTAATTAAGCAGCTGGACCATCAAGACAACCAAGTAAATAATATAATTTCTCGACATCGGAAATATTCGATCTCGCTTCCATGAGCGCACGAAAACGATCTCGAAATATGGGCCAGTACTGAGCATTACCGTCAAAACGCGGAAGTGGTATCTCGGGAAGACGCCATAACGGGGTTGGTGATCGTTCTCCAAGTGAAGATGACTCGAGTCCGTTTGCGCGGCGGTCGGAATTGAGAGAACCGCCCGTAACGACTCGGTAACAGAATGAGAATACCGATCCGCAACTGCACGAAACCCATTAATTACGGCGCGAACCTCGGACGGTAGTTCGGGAGAATACTCGGTAGAACAGTTAAAATCACTCTACTGTTCCTTCGTTAGATCATTACTCGATTATGGATCTATAGTATGGTCCCCGCAATCAATCGGTGTTACAAAAAGTATGGAATCAATTCAAAACCGTTTTTTTACGTATTATTCAATTCAGATGTTGTATCGAACGTGCGCCTCATTCATCGTATCAACCATTATTGTCGTATTTAAAGCTAGAAACCCTTGTCAATAGAAGGAAAAGACTCGATCTATGTTTTATTTTTAAATTAACTAACGGGTATATCAACTGTCCAGAACAACATTCTTTATTAAATTTTAATATCCAAAATCGTAGAATTAGGCAATTTAATACTTTTTATGTGCAACTCCAACGTTATAACTATGGTCAAAATGCTCCTATAAATAGATTAATGAAACTAGCTAATTATTTAAATGTTGATCTATTTTCCAGCGTCTCATTAAATCATTTTAATTTTTACCTAAATAATATTTTGGCTGTATAAATGTTACAATCTATGTCAATATCTCATTAAATTAAGTCCAATGTTATACAACTTTATTTTGTATTCTTAACCATTGTCTTCAGTGAATTATTTTAATCAAAGTGTCTCATCACATACATTACTCAAACCTATCTATTTACTAATTGCATACTCTCTGTATTGTCATATTATAATTTTTAAGATTAGTGTTCATGTAATAACAAATATTATTGTTACTATATTATATAATCCTAGACGTATATTTATAATAATTGTAACTGGGTTCACCCGTTTAAAATATACAAATAAATAAATAAATATCTCCATAAAAGTTATCTTTATCAAGAAGGAATAATTGAAGAAGCAGGAAAAGTAAAACTATGTAATAATGGTTTATCTTCTTTCTTTGATCAATGGAATAGAAGTAGACAGAACTCGTAATCTAGGGGTTACTAGTTCACTAAAAGGATATGTAACAAGTACGCCGGATAATTATTACTGTTATGAAAATACTGGCTGGACTTTTAAAAATAATACAATAATAACAGATAATGATAGTCAATTTACTGCCTGCATTCCCTTAAAATATTGGTTAAGGTTTTTTGAAGATTTTAAAAAAGTTTTAATTAATTCAAGAATTGAATTAACTTTAACCAGAACAAATAATGATTTAAATTTTTAACTGTAAAAACATCTAAAGCAGCGACTTCAGGTTCAATGACACTTAATTAAGTTATTTGGAAAATTCCGCATGTTAGTGTAGACGATGTAGAATGATTAGTTGTTGAAAATTTTAGAAAAAGAGAAAAGTTTATTCATGCCTTTTAGATTATATGAAACTTATGAATATCCTGAATTAGGAACTACTAAAAAATGTGGTTTGGAATTTGAAAACTGCATCAAAATTAGAAAACCCACATTATATTATAAGTTTACAGAAAAATCAAAAAGGAGATATTGAAAAAGATTGCAGTCAATTTGATCATTGTAACTTGAAAAATATTAAAGTAATCTAAATTCGGTTCTATACCCTTATGATAATTTAAACTTAAACTTTGAAAAAAAATAATTTCACAATATGTATCATCGTATGAATCGTATTATGAAAAAGGAGAACGAAATCCAATATTAAGCCCTTCAGAATTTAAATCAACTGCACCAATTGTTGTAGTAGATGCATCAAAGCAAAATGATGAAAGTACAGCTTCTACTGTTGATGTTAGTATCGAAATTGATGCTTCAGAAAATCTTACTGGTGTGACTGCTTATTGTATTTTAATTTATGATCGTATTGTTGAATATGTTAAGAAAACTTGTATTGAATTTTTATGTTCTTTACGTGTTTATTATATAAAATGTATTTGTATTTTTTATATTTGAAATAATTAATAAAGAAAAATTATTTTTTTTCTATTTATTTAAAAATTGAAAAAATGGACTCAGAAGTCCTCCTTTATTACTACTTAGACGACTTGAATTTGTGTTGTAAAAATTGTTGTTTTCTTTTTGTTATAAGATTTTATAAAATTATAACTTGCCCCTCTCCCCTAACCAATGTTCTGGAGCCGCCCCTGATAATGTACTACCTAGTAGTACTAATACTACATATGGTAATAAAGTATGTTTGTAATAATAATTTGGAAACTTTATTACTAGGGCTCGAAGTTGATGCATTTTGCATTTTTTTTTATAGAACAATGATTATTTTATTAACAATTTATAGACAATGCTCTCCTAGCCACAAATGTGTTTCATTGAGAATTCCAATAATTAATTTTTTTTTGCATTTTTACTAATTTCACACTAGTTCACTTCTTATGGTTTCTTGTCGACCATTATGTCGATAACTTAAGACTTGTCCGATTTTATCTCGTCGTATTGCAGTGAATATTATTATATCTAAATTTTATTATTTTTTCGTAATATTTTCGAAATGGCGAAAATTAAAACGTCGGTTAGTGCTCATCTGCGTCTACTAATCACTTCAGTGTACGTGGAGAGAAGTTTTCCAAATATAAATATTTATAAATAGATAATTGTTGTTAATTTACTTTTGATAACATAAAATACGCTCCAATTGTACAACGCAATTATTTTGATTTTTGAGTAATTTGTAAGCTTTGGATAATTTATAAAAGAAATATTTGTAATTTTTTAAATTCATATTCTAAGGACATTTGTTGTCATTTTTATGTCATACTTTGAGTAATTTGTAAGTTTTGATAAATTTATGTAGAATGTTATAATAAAATATTCAAAAAAATGAATTTTTATTAACTTAAAACATATATTTATAATTTTTTTAAGTAATTTTTCATATTATATGGGTTAATATTTTATATCTAAATGGTTTATTGCTTAAATTGAATGCTAGTAGGCAGAGCCCAAATTTGTATGCATTTATTTATTTTTTCTGGTTGATAATTAAATACTAAATGTGCATGATGTGTGTTTTATGATACAAAATATATATATACAAATGTCATAAAAAACAGCTTATGCTATATATTTTTAATAGTTATTAATTATTACTTATAAACTCTATTGCTTTTTAAATAATGGCTTTTTAAATTGTATTAGACGCTTACTGTAATACCAGCTTTAGAGCATTTGTAAGAGCAAGGTACATCATCAGCTAATACAAATTCAAAAAATGTAAATAGAAAAAACACTGAGAATATTTGTTTGAACAAGTTTGATATTGGAAAATATTATTTACAATCAGTTTTTATTTGATAAGAAAAACAATTAAAATAAATGTATGATGGAAGAAAAATAAAAATAATAAATAGTTAAATAATTAAAAGTAAGTAGTAAATTAATTAAAATTAAATTAATTTACTATTTATTTATTTATATTTAGGAGAATAAGACTTTTTATGTATGCAACTATCTATATAAACCTATTAAACAATAAGCATAATTTTATTAAAATATAATTATAATTTGTGCAGATTGATTCAGAACAAATATGTCAAATTTTAACGAACACTTAGTATCCAGAACCATCACACAAGTTTATTGCAACTGGAAAAATATCTAAAGTTTCAGTATAAATGGTTTGATCGATGAAAGTGGTTGGCATATTCAAAATCTTATAATGGTGTTTAGTGTAAATATTGCATTTCATTTAGTCCTGAAGAAGTTTGTACCAACTAAATTTGACAATTGGCCCGACTCGATTGATAAATTTAATGAATTGACTTTAAGCAGACAAATCAATTATGAGTAATTTGCTTTGTTTAATAAAAGATAAATAAACTAGTGATGAATGTTTCGAAATACTTTTGAAAACCTATAAAGTTGATGACTATTCGGTTTTGGGGGAATTTTCATTATGGAAACAATAAATAAAAACAAAACCCATAATAAATGGAGTATCTGCTTTAGTTGAATGTTACGAAAACAAATACCCTTCAATATACGCACTCTTAAATATTTTAGCTTCTTTATCTGTTACTACTGGTACTAGTGAAAGATCATTTTTGACACTCAGGTGGTTGAAAACATATCTCAGGAACACAATAACTGAAAATAGACTAAACGAGTTAGCATTAATGAACATTCACCATGATGTAAAAGTAACAGTTGAAGAAGTTATTGAAAATAAGGACAGAAAGAATCGCCGCATTAGACTGTTATAAAATATAATATGTTATTAAATACTATTGTTATTGTACATTAATTTTTTATTACTATTATCATTATTTTTTTTTTAATATATTTTAAATATATTTGTAAAAAAGGAAAAAAATTATTTTAAATATTTAACGTATAGTTAAACGTAATATTATAATTTATTAAAATAATTTATGAGTTCATTTCAGGGAATGTGAAATCCTTTACTAGTTACATTTTATTACAAAAAAAAAAATCCCTCTAAAAAATCATGGATACGCCATTGATTTACGGCATCATAATAAGCTGTTAAGACTTCATACATAAGATACGTATCGTTCGGGAACGACCTAGTTCAGTTGAATTATTCACCATAGTGAACGATTTGAACTGGTTCACAAATTAACGAATTGTCGTCTACACAAAATGATTAAATGAGACTAAATTAATTTGTTCATTAGGACGAATCGTTCATAATACGCAAAAACGACAAAGAATAATCTCGTTATTTCGTGATACGTGTTTCATTTAGACTGATAATGAAAATATTAAATTTTGATTATTTAATTTATATAAAAAATATTAAACATTCAATAAAAGTATTTTATTGTTAATGAAATAGTTCAATTAAGTAAACGATGAACGAATGTACGATAAGTCCTACCTCTAAAACGTAATAATTAAGAAAAATAAAATCGATGTATCAGTAATCGATTGTATAATATCGATTGTGTAGTTGCTAAGAATTTATAACTAACTAGCCTATCCGGGAGCAGCAGTGGCGTTCCTACTTTCTATTATCAAAACATCGTTTACTAGTTGCCCTTTTTTCTAAATCCTTTTGTTATATGTGTTACACGTGTATTCTCGTTGCACGTTATTTTCTTCGTTGGTGTTTTGTTATTAATATTTTTTACTACACGAGGCGTTTTAAATATTAAACTTTTGTTAATCCATAGAAATATGAAGATCGACGTTAACCTAGATCATGGACTCATTGTATGGGCCAAACTGTCCAAGAAAACCGAATCCTGGGCTGGTAAGTATTTCACTTGCCTAATATCAATACGACTTGTTAGTTTCGTAATATTACCAGTACTCCGTGGGTCAATAATCTCAAAACTATTTTCGATTACATTAAAAAATTAGGGAAATGTAGTTGTTGTTTAATAATATAGCAGTACCTGTAAATATTAAATTTTACGCTAATAAATTGAAATTGAACCTAGTGATTTTCTATCTCTGTCTTATCAGACATTACTTACGGTAGGTACTTACTTACCTAGGTAGACATTTGTTATATTGGGCTGGATTTTTCTTGTTTACACAATAAATAAGTTGAAGGCGGTATTTATTTTAATTCACTTTATTAAATCATATTTTTTACTTAAATTGCTTTAAACCTATGAATATTATATTTATATACTTACATAGTAATCTTGTAATTTATTTTTCTTTTCTACTTACCAGTCCATTAAAGACCATTGATGTCTTCAAGGTGTCTTCAGTAGGTGTTTTCATTTATCTCTGTTATAAGTTAAAGCGAATGTAACATTCTGGTCTATCTCTTTCAAGTCGGGTTATTACATCGATGCAGGGTTATATATACCGGGTTTTTGGTCTTCCTAGGATACTTGTTTTGTTCATTTTTATTACAAGTATTTTTTTTATTATTTGTCCATCCATTTTCCAATCGTGTCCAAGCACTCTAGTTGTTTAATCCTTATAAATGCTAAGATATTTGGTCTATATCATTTTTGTATTCTTCATTTCTAATCTAATAATTTAGTAAAAAGGTCCTTTCAACATTTTTTTTAAATAAATATAATATTTATTGCTATTGTTCTTTGGGAAAATGTCTTACCTAATCTTGGTGGGATCATCGTAATCTGTTAATTTATGTATTAAACATGAAGATGAAATTAGTTAAATTAAGATCAGTTTATTATTAATAAATTATGACAATAATGTTATATGTAATTATGGGAGGTATAAATGTTTTTATAAAGAACCATAAGGATAATAATACATTTGCGGCTATATCCTATCCTATTTATTACAAGCATGATATTAGGAATACAAGACAAACTAGTTCATTATGCTCAACAAGTAGAATGTGGTCATTTTATTATAAATGTTAGTAGGGTGAGTGTCTTCAGTTTTGTATTTCCTGAACTGTCTTCTGATTATTGACAAGTTTGTTGGTAGCTGCTTTGCCATTGGTTCTCATGTTATAATATTTTAACCAGTCATGCTTTACAAATATAATAATACTTCAAGCTAAACATTCATTTATTTATTTCTATGTATAAACTATTTATTTATTTATATATTAAAATTGTATTTGTTAATTCTTAAGTATTTATCAAGACATTGGAGGAAAAACAAAGATAATGTTCACCTACTTTTAACAATAATTTTTTCTGATATATTTCATTAACTAGAGGTACTATAGATATAAACAGTTATATGTTTTGAATATAGTGGAAATTAAAATATTTTTTCTGGTATGATTTAGTTTGGAAATACTGTGCAGTGTAGTTAACCTTCAGTAGGTCGCACGGATTATGAGTACCTATTCCGTCGCGCGGAGTAAACAATTTCCTTGGTTAAAATTAATATATATTTCTTCAACATTTATTTATTTTAAATTTAATTTTTATTGTATATAACAAAAAAATAATACAAAATGTAATTAAAATTTTTAATTTTATATTTATTTATATATTTATTTATAGACAAATAAATAATATATTATTTTTAACTAATTTAAAAATTATTAACATTATTATTTTTTACATATTACCAATGATAATTGACATCATCCTGATGCTTTTACCCACTACTCACCTACTTGTAATGTTGGTTTATACCCATTAATATTTAGTTGCATTTTTAAATTTTGTGGAAGTGAAATTGTGTATTGTTACACGATATTGTAACTGTTATATAACAAGATCCAATGTGTTGTTTTTAACAGATATTTTTGAAAACTTATGATCTTTTTTTGAGAACTTATAACATAGGTTCTTTATGGAGTTATACAACTCCGGGTTTCACGTGGAATTGTATGCTAAAAAAAAAAACAGGAATAAAATTAGAATTATTATCAGACTATGATATGCATTTATTCATCAAAAATAGATTACGAGGTGGAATTACACAATGCAGTGGTAGATATTCTAAAGCAAACAATAAATATATGGAAACTGAATTTATTATTAATAAAGAATCCATATATTTACAATATTTCGACCTAAATAATCTTTATAGGTGGCCAATAAGTCAATGCGTCTGGAGGATTTAAGTGAGTTAGTATAGATATAGATGTAACAAATATTTATGTTAATTCTCTTAATGGTTATATTTTTTAAATCGATTTAGCTTATCTTAAAGAATTCCACAATAAACACTCAAATTTCCATTTAGATCCAGAAAATTATATTGACCATGTCAAACTACCTAAGTTAACCTTAAATTTATAAGACAAGAAAAAATATGTAGTCCATTATATAGCACTACAAGAATATATTTGTAATGAGTTGAAAATAGAAAAAATTTATAGTCTTAGAGTTTGCTTAATCTTCTTGGTTAAAATTTTATATTGATTTGGACACAAAAGCTTGAGATACATTTTAAAAATATTTCTATTTTAAACGTGTTTGGTAGAATAATGATGTATGTGAAAAACCACGTTGACATTAAATTAGTTACAGACGGTGCTAGAATAGAAAATTTCTAAACCAAATTTCGATAGAGCAACGATTTTCACTAAAAATTTAGCTGTAGTCCATATGAAAAAGATCGTGATTAAATTATATCAACCAAAATTTATGTGGGAATGTCAATATTAGATATAACTTAAAAATGAATGTATCATTTTTGTTACAATGTTTTAAAAGAAAAATACCAAAATAAAAAATAAAAATAAAATACTAAAATTCGGCCTTTATATTTTGATACAGATTCTTTAATTATAGAAGTAAAGACCAAGGATTTTTACCAGGATATAAAAAATAATGTAGAACATTATGACACTTTAGACTATCATTTAGATAATATTTATAATGTTCTCTTAGTAAACAAAAAATTTTTTATGAAAATTTAAAGATGAGCTTAACGGTAAAATAATGTCTGAATTTACTTTTTTTAAATTATATTCTTTTACAGAACATAATACTGCATAATACTATTGCATGCCGTCGTTCAATCGTAAAGATGGTGATGATTTAGGAAATATTCCAAATAAAATACTCAATCTAAGTTAAACTGTTTATTTGAAATTTCTCTAAGTACAATTAATTTAACAAATGTTCTGGCATGGAGGTGCTCGCTAATACACGTATAAACCACACCTGAATATTGGTCTATTCCCAACCCCCTTATATACTCAGGTCTTGTGGAAATTAGCCACCCAAAACTATGGAACAAGGCTATTCCCAATTATTGTTACTACCCTGAGTTGCTAATTACTCAGGTTTCGTGGAATTAGTTGCGCATCTCTATGGAATAAGTTATTTCCAACTACTGTAAAAAGAATTGTTAAATTTGTTATTTTAATGGTTGACCTCGATAATATTATTACTATTCGCTCATCTACCATATTTTGTTATGCACTATTATTAATTGCATTCATAGTTTGAAATGTAGCCTTACTGTTCATATATAGTATGTGTTTGTATTACCCTCGGGTCTTAATTATTCCTTTCTATTTCGTTCACTCGATTTCTACTATTTGTGATTTATGTGGTCCCTTTATGTATTGGTAGTTGTAAGGACCTACATTTATGTATGTTCGTAACAATACCAGGAAAGAAGTTAAAAAGGTAAAAGGGATAAAAAAATCAGTAGTTGGTATAGAAATATGCCATATTCTATAAATTTTATTTAGCTACTTAAAAATCCTTAAATATTAAACAAAATATGTTCAGAACAAATTAACATAAAAATTTTTACAATACAACAGAACAAAATTGCACTTAGTGCTCATGGCGATAAAAGGTATATTTTAGAAAAAGGAATAGATACTCTAACCTGGGGATTCAATAAAATAAATCATGGCATCAAACCGGTTAAAACCATTTTTTTTTACTAACCGGTTTTATTGGATAATATGTATGAACGAACACAAAAATGGAACCATAACTACTAATTTTATAGAACGAAAACTTAATGGTTAACTAGAAAAATATTTTTCGTTTTCTAACGAAAATAAATACATTTTTAATTACGAAAAATAATTAATATTTAATTTTAGTTTTTACACATTAATTTAAGTTGGTCAGCCTGTTTTGATTGACAATAGACAGGTAAAAATTATTAGATAAGTATAAAATAATTCGCAAGATAAAAATTGAACAGTTAGTAAGAGGGACTACTGGTTGTAACCTCACACTACTGTAGATAATACGTGAACACGATTAATGACAACCAGAAACCACATTGTTTATTGTTACAATACCGTTTTTAATGGACGATGGTGTTATCTTAAATTGTACCAAATATTTATAAATTTGTTCAACTTATTGAATTAATATGGTTTTTTTTTTTTTTTTTGTCTTACTCCGTAATTAATATTGCAGTTATGTTGTTCATTATCTGTGTTAGTATATTCAATATTGTAATAAAAAGTTAATAATGTTTATCATATTATTTATTGTATATTAATATATTATAAATATATAAGTTATGAACTTTTTTTAAGAATATCTCACGAAAATTGAATTTTCTAATTATTTCATAATTATAACAATGAATTGTCTGAGGTATAAAATTGTTAAAGAAAAATATATTTTTTTAAAAAAACAAAATTAACCGGTTTTAAAAACTTATAAAATATAAGATCAATGTTAATCAGTTTTTAAAACCGAATAAAATAGTAGATGAACTAAAACCATTTCTTCTTCTTTCTGGGCTTTTACAGGCCCATCGCCACAACAACATATTGTTTTCATTCTTCTCTATCATTTGCACATTCTTCTGCGTTTCTTACGTTCAGGAGTTTCAAGTCTTCTTTTACTCTATCCACCCATCTTTGTCTGGGGCGCCCTCGAGGTAAAGAGGAGGGAAGAATTATTTGTTGCCCCACGTTATTAGCATTAATATTTGCATCATTGTTTACAGCATCTTGGAGGTGAACATAATCATCCGCACGTAGTTGTTTTTGATGGTTACGAATAAAGTGTAGTCTTTCAGAAATCATTTTTGCCATCATATTTACGGCGAATTGGCTGAATAATGTTTTGTAATAATGTAGATGATTTAGACTTGTTTCTCTAACCATAAACCTATAAGAATAAAATTGCATGCAGGAGACAGTTTTTGTTCGATTTTGGTTATTTTTCTGTAAAATATTAATGTGATAACCATCTTCGCCTCTAGTATACATCAATGGATATTGCAGTGCATCACAAGATCTATTGAATTCGGAAACTCGACTCAAGTGTTCACTCTGACCGTGCAGAACTATATCTTTGGGACCTTTATCTTCATTAACTAATACAGCTACTTCATCGATAGTAGGTGCATTATATTGACCTCTGTGTTCATCTTGAGGAACTCTGTCAGCATGAATAATTAACTTAAAGTTTTGTAACTCATCAAAATATCTTGACTCCAAATTAGATCTGAAGCTCTGTTTGAGGTAATTATTTTCACGCAAAACTGTTTGCAATGATTCAATGAGACCTCTTTTTAAATTTGGAATCATATTTGTTCGAATAGATATTTGATCCGACTCTGATATAAAATATATTTGTAAAAATTTAGCATTATTTCCAATTTCGGGTAATAAACTACCTATTAAATGATGCACTTGACCCTGAATTTTAAAAGAGGGCATGAAGTTCCCTTCAGCTATTTTGTTTGCTCCAAACGATGTCATTTGAAACAGAGTATTATACCGTCTAGAATTATTAAAGAAATGTTTTGATAGGGAGTGAGAATTATCAATTAAACTTTTAATTAAGTCTGGAAGATCCTCAAATTGGTGTAAAACAACTTTACCGTCAGCGCAGCAAAGTCCATGGGTTTCATCTTTCCATTTTTTTGCATGGCACTTAGGACATAATATAGTCATTCGTCCAACTTGAAGCGCTTTAATATTTAAATAATCAATCTCGGATTGATAATATTGGTACACGCACAATATAGGTACAATTATTTTTAATTTTTTATGAACTTTTATTATTATTATTATTATTATAAGATTAACGCCAAACGGCTTTTATAAAGGTATACAGTATATACATATTTAAATACAAATTGAATACAAATTGATAACAGTACAGATTTAAGTAAAAAGTAAGAGTATGAGAAACAGAATAAATGAAAAAACTATGTGAACGTAGATTACAGTTGATTGGCCAACCTAAGCATCCTATTCATGGGGTGATTATGGCTGAAGGAAGCGGACAGAGTTGGAATGTAATAAGGAGAGGGATTACGGACATTGTGAGAGGGGACTTTAAATTGGATTTGCGATAGTAGGTCAGGTGAGTCGATGGAGTTTTCAAGGAGAGAATTAATGAAATGTAGATCAATAAGTTTGCGGCGTGATAATAGAGGGGGAATATTTAGAAAATGGCTAATATCAGTATAGTTATGATTAGGATTAGGTAATCCAAGTATAAAAGCAGCATAAGAAAGGAATTTATGTTGAACTATCTCAAGACGTAACTGATCCTTAGCAAGATAAGGGTGCCAAACAACAACCCCGTATTCTAAAATGGATCTAACAAGAGCAAAATATAGCGAACGGAGACAGGTAGGTGACGAAAAAAGCTTGGTATTACGTTTAATAAAACCTAAAACCTTATTAGCTCGACGCGTAATAATATCAATGTGATGGTTAAAAGAAAGAGTGAAAGAGTAGTAAATACCAAGATCTTTTATAAGAGATGCGCGTTGCAGCATAATGTTGTTAAGCAAATAAGGGTGATGAATAGGATTTCGAGATCTAGAGAAGGAGATGACATTACACCTACTAATATGAAGGGAGAGGCCTAGGGCGTGTACCCAATGATTAAATTGAATAAGTTCATTAGACAGTAGTAAACAGTCAGAAAGGGTTTCAATTTTAAGGAAAATTTTTATGTCATCAGCATAGAGAAGGAAATGAGCCTTTTTGAGGTAACTGGAAATTGAATTAACATAAAGGCAAAACAATAAAGGACTCAAATGACCACCTTGTGGAACACCAGATGTTACATCTGATAAACCAGATGAAACCCCATTAAGTTTGACAAACTGTTTATGGTTGGACAGGTACGAACGGAACAAAGAATGAAGAGGATCTCCAATACAAATACGGTCAAGTTCATTAATAAGTAAGTTATGAGGAACAGTATCAAAAGCTTTTCAAAAATCGATGAAGATTACATCAACCTGGGTGCCACTACTAAGGCAGTCATAAATAAAGGAAGAGAAAGAAACGCTACAAGAAATGGTGCTTCTCCCAGTGCGAAAACCGTGTTGTTGAGGAATAAGAATATGTTTTAATTTGGGCCCCAAATAGTTGAATATGATAGATTGGAATATTTTAGCAATGTGTGGTGATATGGAGATGGGACGATAGTTGGAAACAATAGAAGGATCAGAGGACTTGAGAACAGGAGTAACAGAGCAGATTTTTCACACAGATGGAGAAACACCTTCGTCCAAACAATTCCTAAACAAGATATAAAGTGGGAAGAACAAGGAAAGACGACATTGGAAAAGTAAGGAAGCTGAGATATCATCAGGGCCATTAGACGAAACACTTTTCAACTTATAAAGAGCAGAGAGGACATCATCTGGAGAAAAGTAGCAATTAGAGGGAAGGGAATAAGGGTGCACAAATGGGAGGACCGGAGAAGAGGATGAATTTACTGGCTTGAAGACGGATGCAAAATATTCAGAAAAGAAGGAAGCCGATTCTAAGTCAGAAGAAGCAGTAAGCGAGCCATATTGAACATTCGAGGGGATTGATGTTTGCCTGTTTAGATCATGAAAATATCTCCAAAAATTACGAGGTGAATGAATTAACTGAGTCTGAGTGGTATTAATATAAGCCTGGTAATTAAGCTTAGTTAAGCGTTTGCACTTGGCTCTTAATTCTGAAAATTTGCAGTAATCACTTGGGAGGGAAGTTCTTTTAAATAAACAATGAGCCATTTTTTTTTTATAAATTAAGTTTTTTAACTCTTTAGTAACCCAGCGAGGAAACGACGAGGTTTTATAGATTTTGAGAGGAACAAAGGAATTAATGCATTGAAATAATGCATCATTAAAAAAAGTGGCACAATCATTAGCACTGTATAGAGGAAAGGTATCGTTCCAGTTGAATGAAAGAAAAAACTTATTGATGGTCTCATAATTAACATTCTTGAAATCATAGTAAGAGATCGAATTAGGATTTTTTGTAAGTTTAGAGAGAGGGAAACAAATTGCTAGAGGTGGATGATACAAGTCAGCAGGGACTAGAGGTGATGTAGTGGTATTGGTAGTGACATCATTGGAGTTTGAAAAGACAAGATCAAGAAGACCATCAAAGGAGTTATTGATGAAATTGCACTGGAAGAGGTTAAGAAGGGAAAACGAGTCAACAATGAGGGAAAATGATGGTGAAGAGACTCCCGTTACAACCAAGCCAAGGTTATCAGAAGACCATTCTATTTTGGGTAAGTTATAGTCACCGATTATGATGAAAGAATGAGGAGAGTGGATGGAGATAACTTCATCAACCGATGAAACATGGGACTCATAAGACTGCAAAGGACAGTTAGGAGGTAGATAAACGGCTCCAAAAATGAAGAGACGTGAGGAGATTTTAGCTGAAACAAAGATTTGCTCAATGTTATAAGTATTTATATTAATGAGCGAGGGACTTAAGTTAGATCTAATAGCAATTAGTACTCCACCACCTCGAGAAAAGGTACTGGTAGCGCTATTTCTGTCAAGTCTAAAAACTGAGAAGTTGGAAAAGCCCAATTCTGAGTTAATAAAGTCAGGGGTGAGCCAAGTTTCAGAAAGAATCACCACATCATAATCACCAAACAAAGGAAAGCTTGCCCTGACCAAATCAAGTTTGGATCTAAGCCCACGAACATTTTGGTAGAAAATATTTAAGTTATAAATAGAATTAATATCACAATTATTATTTCATATGGGATTCTTAGATTTTAACAAATTACTATTATTACTTAAAGAACTATTTACATTAATGAAAACATTATTGACAACTTTAGAATGAAGTGACTTAAAATTAGTAAATTCAATCAAGAATTTGTTAAACGTTACTTTTGCAGCATGGCATAGAGTGCAGTCGGTGGTAGTTAAGAGAGAGTATGTAGCGAAGTGTGAACAGCATGTTGATTGGCAGGTGAAGGAAGGTGAGTTAACTTCAGTGTTGAAATACTTTGAGAGGTAAGGTTGTTGCATGCACCCGAGGGAGTATAAGGTTATTAGTTTTTTGAGTAAGTGGATTGCGATGAGTGGGTGAAATGGCCGGAAGTATGTGACGAATGCGAGGTTGAAACTATAGATGGATGTCCATTGTGGTATCTGATAGCAATATTAGTTTCACCGTTTTTTTTTACGGCAATCCAATTCCGCGTAAATACGTTTTATATTTTCACGTTCCTGTTTGGTGCGGTCACGAGAGATTGAAATTGGGTTGGGAACATCATTAGGGGATTGCGAACGTTCAAAAGAATTGAAGTCAGATATTAGCTTGAGAGCAACGTCTTTTGATGAGAGAAAAACCTTAAGGGGACGGGGGCCACGGTTGTTTGGTTTACCAAGTCTAATAGACTTAAGATTAGTAGGTAGAGGCGTCATGAAGGGTTGGAAAGTTTCTGACAAGAGTTTGGCATCATCCGATAGTCTATTTGCCAGTTGAGACGAAGATGATTCCGGTATGCCATGGACAATAACATTACGTGACAAATTCTCACGGTCAGATAATTCCTGTAATAAATTTGGAAGACAGTCCGTATATGCGTCTTTGCTTGAGGTGGACTCAAGGTCCTTAACACGTTTGGAAAGATCAATTAAATCAGTACGGAGTGAAGCGTTTTCTTCTTTTAGTTGACTGATTTGGGAGGTAAGAGATAGCATGCTCGCCTTGATTTCGGAAAATTTCGAGTCCATAGAGAGATGTAAGGCCTTAATTTCAGTCGAAGTTGATTTTTGAAATGTGCGTAGATCAGACATGGATTTATTAAAAACTTCTAAAGAAAGAGGTTCAATTTTGGAAGAAGAATAAGAAGATGATCGGGTAATCACTTTATCCTTATTACTCATTGTTGAGTTCCTTAAGAACGTTAAGATGTCCTTAGAAATTAATAAAAGCAACCACAGCAGTACAGATGTGAGTGAGAATAGAGCGCAGTAGTTCTGCGTGTAACTTAAGATACCCCTTAAATTTATTAAATGCAAACAACACTACATAGGCGTAAAAATACATTGGATCCAAAATATTGGAAACTTTGTGGACTTTCATTCAAGTCTCCGGAGATGATGCAAGAATCAGCTGATACGTAGTTTAAGAGGTTTGATAAGAAAAAGTTGAAAATGATAAGGTTGAAATACCTAAATTGCTTTCTTGATCAAAAGTTTAGAGCTTCGGTGGCTTGGTAGTGGAGTGAGATGAGCACTGTAACGATGAACAACTGAATTACAGTAAGAAAGGAATAATGCAAAGCAAAGCACGGTTTCAAAACAGGGGAAAAACTTAAACAATTTTAAGAATGAAAAAGGAGCAAACAAAAACGATACTATTATCATAATAGTATACTTTTATGAACTTTTTTACTGACAAAAGTGGTACTAAAATCTTCAGCAGAGTGTCGGGTTTCAGCCAAAAAAAATCTCAGCCAAATCGGTTCAGTAGTTTTTTCGGTTAGCGCGGTCGAAGAAAAACCCTTACAATTTTATATATAGTATAGATAGATGGATAGATAAATTAAAAGAAATAATTTGAAATGAAAATAATATCTCAACCATTACCATTTGAAAATTCAAATTTAAAAAATTAAAACACAAAAAGAATATTTTATTATTTTTTTGAATTATTAAACTAAAGTCATAAAGATCTAGTTTTAAATTTAAGTTAAAAAGATCACAATGTGTCAGAACTGGTGTTTTTATACTATTAATATAATATTTTAGTAACATATAATGTATGTATTGAAATTAAGATTAACTCCCTATTATAATGTCCTTATGTGTGTATTGTTTTTAACTCATAATATGCAAGTCCAGAATAACATACATTCTTATAATACATAAGAGTTTTTTATTAGATGTTTGGTTAATTAAGTACATGTAGAATGTATAACTGACTAACTGTCTCTCCGATCCTTAATACAATTTTGGTAATGGTTTTGCTTTATTAAATATATAGTACAAAATTTAATTTGTGTATATTTTTTTAATTTTAGGCTTAATTATTTCTGTCAAGCTTATGGGTTTTCTTTTTGAAGAAAAACCAAATAAAACTTGGGTTTGGTGGCTACATCATAATACTTTTTCATTGGTAAGAATATTTATATAGATGTGTAAAAATATTAAAAACTTATTCAAAATATACCAATAATCTGCTTTCTTATTCGTTCTTAGATTTGGTATTTTTATGTTTTAAAATTTTAGGTGAAAAATGATTTGATATATAATTTTTTTTTGGATTTCGAATTTCATTCAAAGAATTCATCAGGCCAAAGAAAAAATGGTATTTTGGAAGCTCTTGAGGTAATTACTTAATTTACCTTTTTCAATAAGTTGATCTATATAACACAGTTTTTTTTTGATATTATTTTGTATAAAACATTTTTTTAGATATTATCTGTCAGATATGATTTTAATATACCTGAAAACATTATGAACTCTGACTCTCTTATTCCATGGGCTTCTAAAAATATAGAAACTCTTACTAAAAATAAAATGGGTAAGTATAAAATATTTTATATTTAACATAAATTTAATGTTTCTTAATAAATATTATTATATGAAGTTCTTTGAGTGAATGTTGTAAGAATTGTTAATAATTTTATGTTTAAATCACTAATAAAACAGTATTTTATATTTTTGAAACTTTAGTCAAACTTTTTATTTAATCTATTTCAATAAATTGTACAGTAGTTATTATAATGATCAGTTTGAATATTTTTTATTGTAGCTAACAGGGAATTGAGTTGTAATAAGTTGTTATAGTATTTATAATAAATATATAATAAATAATGTATAATAATTTATAAAGAATATATATAATATTACTAGCATTATGTATTTACTACTTACACAATATGGAATTATGTATTAATTATAATATTTATGTATTTATGTATGTATTCATTAATACCTGTTACGTGCCAACCGTTTGATCCGTTAATTCAGTTACAACGTCTCAGTCAACGCTTGTGTGGAAGTGTAGTCAGGAATAATTAAGACTTCTTTTTAAAATAATTAAATTTATTTAACTCGTAAAATTATCCTAACTACAATTTTGTAAATATTCTTAGTAGAAATTATCTAAGTCCTAACAATTGTAACTTATAAAAATGATTGATATATTTCTAAGTCCAGACCATAACATACACTGACGTGAAGGTGCTCAGTGCAGCATAGCCAAAACTCGTCTGATTTGCCCTTGTTTTCGGATCCCTTTTATATGTGATATCTGTATGTGTGTGTGTAAATCCCAAGTGTGTGTGTGTAAATGGAATAAGATAATAAAATATGATAAATGTGATGAGTCGTTATTGATTCGGTGTGTGCGCTCTAAAATATGATAATTCTCTATTGATTCTGCATGCGTGTACTATCTCTTGACCGGCCCATACTTATTACAAGATCCAGGATGTGGTCAACCACCCACGTATATGTGACTCCGATATTCATATTCTTATTTAAACAGATAACCATGTGAACAATTTAACTTATTCACACGCCCAGTTTCGATGTTCATGAGAACCTCTTATAATGTGTGTTTTATATTATGTGACTACGCAGTACGCGACATACCCATTAAAACATATTTTTTGATTAGATATACATGCATACATACATATATATATATATATATATTTAATATCTATTGATTAACTATCACTATATGATAACCATGTACCATTATACATCACTAGTATAATTTATTTTATTTTTACTACTTCTTTAAACAACTAAATATATTTAATATTGAGCCAGTATAAGAATTTACCATTCTTAAGTCTGCTAATTTTTTTTTAGCTTGCTGCCTATTAACAATATTTAAAATTAATTTTTCAATTATTGAATATATTTGAATCAGAAATAGTACTGTTCGAAAATTAACTAATATTCTTGCTCATTTTTCTCTATTTTATGTGCTCTTAGGTTAGGTTAGGTTTAAAGCCCTAAAAATGTATTGAATTATATATATTATTAAACTAAAATATTTTTAGTTTCTTATGATAAGACTAATAAATTATTCCTCATTGAACAAAAACAAGTATTTTTATTTAATCAGTAGAATTGATTATAATTGGATTTTTAATTTATTTTATATTAACTTATTTTATGTTTTTTACTAATGTTATATTATTATTATAAATTTACTTTAGTGCATATAAAATAATTTGTGTTTATTTTATTTTATTATACGGGCTAGGCTCTTTTTGAAAATAACATTTGTGGTAACAATTTATACAGTAATTTAAAAAAGAGTAATAATAATAATAATGAAAATAATGAAAATATGGTTAAGTTATTAACAAATCGTCAAAGGCAGGATCTTCATTGGCAATCGACATTAGACGCCTTAAGGATTTATTAGCCATATAGTTGGTGGTAGAAAACGGAACATAGAAGGAGGCTGGAAATCGGGATGAATGAGATGGGACTTTAAAACAGATTAAGGAAAGCAGGATAGGTGAATCGATATCATTGTTTAATAGACCTGCAAGGAATTTAATGCCAGCAATACGTCGACGCTCAGCTAAAGAAATCAAGCCAAGGTTTGAAGCTACTGGCGTATAATTGTGAGGGGTACACGGAATATTTAGTTTTAGGCTAGCATAACGAAGAAATCTGCGTTAGACATTCTCAAGTTGTCTTGACTTATCAGCAGTATGAGGGTCCCAAATTATAGCCCCATACTCCAAAATGGGGCGCACAAGTGCACAAAAAAGTGCTTCTAACGATAAATTTGGATTAAAGTCTTTTGTAAATCGCATGATAAAACCAAGAATTTTGAGAGCCTTACAACACACATGTTCAATGTGATTACTTGGGTCAAGATTAGAATTAAGCTTGAAACCTAGGTCCGTGTTACAGTCGACAGCGCGGAAAACAGCTTTACTATTGAGGAAATATTGTGATATGAGAGAAGAGCGAGATCTAGTGAAGGTCATAATTTTACATTTTGGGAAGTTGAGTGTTAAACCCAAGGTATTAAACCAATTAGAAAAACGATTTAAATCAGACTGGAGTTTTTTGCTATCATCGAGTGTAGATACGCGTAGGTAAATGTTGATGTCATCAGCAAAACTAAGAAAGCAACAGTGGTGAAATACACGATGGAGATTATTAATAAAAAGTGAGAACAGTATAGGGGATAGGTGACTCCCTTGAGGGACACCTAAAGAAGCTAGAAATAAGTTAGATTTAACATCAGAAACTTTTACCCATTGGTACCTGTCTCTAAGAAAGGAACTAAACCAAGATAAAAGTGGTTCGCCGAAACCAGATTCTTTGAGAATATGCATGAGTACCGTATGATTAAATGAATCAAAAGCTTTCCTAAAATCGATATAGATTACATCAACTTGTGCTTGACATTGGAAAGACTCATAAATGTAATTACTAAATACAAGATTACATGTAGTAGTAGACCGTCTTGGGCGAAAACCATGCTGTTCCTCATCGAGAATAGAATTTGCAGTTGGTTGAATGGCGTTTAAAACTAATGAATCAAAAATTTTGGCAATATGCGATAGAATGGATATAGGTCGATAGTTCGATACAATTGATGGGCTACCTGACTTGGGAATGGGTGTGATTGAGCTGAATTTGAGCATAGAAAAAAAAATACCTTCGTGGAGTGATCTTCTAAATAGAAGCCATAGAGGGTGGGCAATAATTGAACGTAATTCAAATAGAAAATGACCTGAAAGGCCATCAGGACCAATCGATCAAACGTTATTCAACGATGATAAACTGCGAAATACATCATCTACACTAAAGGTAGCATTATTAGGCAAATCAAAAGTACAAGTATCGAGTTTATTAGCATCTAAAACCATACGATCAGTAGAGTATACAGAGGAAAAGTAGTCATGGAACAGATTGGAAGTCTCCTGTTCATTTGTAGAGGTAACATCGTTGTAGGTCATTTTCTTGGGAATATGATTATCAGATCGATTTTTCTTTACGAATTTCCAGAAATCATTGGGCTTGGTTCTAAGTGCTTTTTCTGTACGTTCGATATAGCTTTTATAACATTTTTTCGTTTCATATTTAAGTTTAGCCCGAAGTAAAGAGAAATCACGATAATCAATAATATTTAAAGAGGACTTAAACTTCATATGGGCTTTCTTTTTTAAGGATAGTATTTGTTTTAAATCTTTACTAAACTAAGTAGGATAAGTGGATTCCTTATAATAGGATTGGGGAATGAAATCGAGAATTGATTTATGTAATGCATCATAAATCACATTAACTGCTGAATTAAGTTCATGTTTAGAAAACGTAGAGTACCAATCAAATGAAGATATAAAGGAACGGATTTTCTGATAATTTCCTTTGCGAAAATTGTAATATTTGTGATCTTGATTACAAAAAGGTATAGGGACACTAAAAGGAAGAGATATATCTAACACTGGATGATATTTGTCAATTGGTAGCAATGGTTCAAGTGACTTTTCAACGATTAAATTTTTATCATTACAAAATATTAGGTCGAGAATAGAATTATTTGAGATATAAATATTATTTTTTTGAAAGAAACCGTTAGTTGCAAATGATTCAGGAATGCATGAGGCACGAGCAGAAGAGGTAAAGGAGTATATATTGCCATTATTACCATTATCCCAGGTTACTTCAGGAATATTATAGTCCCCACAAATAATGAGCGTATCATTATGATATTTATTAATCAGGTATTCAACAGAGGAAATATGTGATTCATAGATGATTAGGGAAGAAGAAGGGAGAATATAGACACCACCAACAATAAAGAATTAAAAGTATTTAATTTAAAAGTATTTGTAGGATCATTTTTAGTATTATGTATAAATACTTAATTCAGTAAAATGTATAGTCGAAACTCAATTAACCATACCTCTCGTTATCTGTCATCGCTATCGTGGATGAGGCAATCGCGATGAAGTCGTTGCGGTGACTATCAAATGTATACAATTTTATTCTAATATCCAAAATTTTCGATAAACCCGACATGAATGAACAAATTGAATAATTTTTAATTAAATTTAATCAGTGGCTAACGAGTAACCTGGTCTTATGGCTACCTAAAATACGAAATATTGCATTTAAAAAAGTTCGAGGGTCAAAATAACAGAATATTTTGTTTAAAATTGTTAATTCTAGTTCAGTAGTGTTTAGTATGGTATTTAATATGTAGTATACATGTATATTATTTTTTCTGAATATACACGTAAAGTATATGTATTTTGCAAAATGTATGTTAACCACCTTTTTGATTAATCGTCATATTCCTGGTTCTGACCGTCATAGTTGATCGAGTTCTACTGTATATCTGAATGTTATTAAATGTTATTAATGTTATTAATTTTATTCTTGTATTTTTAAAATTTCAGTTTTTAGTTTTTCAGTTTTTTGTTACCTTAATGAACATAGTTAAATATATAATTCAAATATTTATAAAAAAAATTAATATTCTTGTAGGAAAAAGTAAAAGAAATGAGCCATATACCATACCAAATCATATTATTCAAAAAATGGTACATATAAACCTTAAAAATGTTCACTCTGCAATTAATTATAACATAGAGGATAATTTGAAATTGGAAAAAGGTCATAAAAGAAATAAGAATTATTTTTCTAATGGTAAGTCTGAAAAATTAAATTTAGTAAGAATTTTTATCTATGAAATATAAAAATTATACTTGTATTCATTAGGAACTTATGTATTGTTGTGTTGTTTTGCTCATGAAATATAATAAGAACTAATTATTAACTATAACTGTATTTTTATATTTCAACAAAGTTAAATTTTAATTATCAACCATCTTATTATAAATTTATTAAAAAAAACCTAGTGAATTTTCTGATTATATTCTTATCAGCTTAGCAGTCCATTCGAGACCATTGCTGCCATCAAAATCTCTCTTCATCTGTCTCTCTGATATGCTATTTTTAAAATCGCATTCTGATCTATCATTGCTATCATCATCTTTAGCAACTACGTCAATCCATCGGACGATTGGGTCGTCCTAGGGGTCTTGTTTTATTTATTTTATTGATTAGTACATTTTTAATTAAATGTCTCAACATACATGACCGAACCATTCTACTTGTTTTTTTCCTAATAAAAGAGAGTATTTTTGGCTTATTATAAAGAATCTTTACATTATCGTTACTTCTTTTTTATGTCTGTGTTTCTGGGATAAAGATTAATCCATAAATGCTTCGTAACACTTTCCTTTAGAACATGATATGTTTTCTGCTATTACCTTTGATCAACGACCAGGTTTCACAGATGTATGTTATCACAGGTCTAGCTAGAGGTAGCTATGGTATAGTATTATCTTTGATTCTCTGGATAACAACTAGATCTAAGACGTTTGGTAACACTGAAATAATATCTATTTCCACTAATGATCCATTTGTTTATTTCTATGTGCATATAATTTTTGTTGTTGATTTTCACGCCCAAATACTTAAAATTATCAACTTTTCAAATTTAGAATTATCAACTTCTATGTAATCTATATTTAGTGGTCTTCTCGATACAACCATGTACTTAGTTTTCCCTTCGTTATATGTAATCCTATTCCTTTACTTGTATTTATGAGCTTAGATGTTGCGTTTTCTGATTATATTATTTGACTATTATGATTAATTATAATGATTTTTTGTTAAAAGCAAAAAAAAAATGTCAATATTGCATAGCATGCAGAGTTATTAATGTTTCAATTAAAAATAAACATCCATTATTTCAAGGATTCATTTGTAATGGATGTAATGTAAGTAAATAATTATTTAATTACTAAAGTATATTGTCAAAGTTTAAATGTTCATAGCAAAAATATATTATTTTATTATTATTTTTTATAATATTTTAAATTTATAATAATAAAACTGTTTTAACATTTTATGAAAACAATTTGCTGAACAACTAGTTTAATATTATAAATATATTAATTTTAGTAGCATACAAATCTAGATCATTATATTTGTTTAAACATATTTGTGTATAAAATATAATTAATTTATTAATTGTCAGTATATTATTATTTATTAGAAAGCTGCAAAACAATTCCTAATGCCGATTGCAAAAGACTTAGCAAATGTATGTATTATAAATATTTTATTTTATATTTTAAATAAAATAGTCTTATATTTAAAACTACATTTTATTGCTAAATATTCTTAATCTTATAGGGATGGTATTTATATTATTAAAAACAATAATAAATATAATTTCTACATAAAATAATTTGTCGTAAAGTATAAGTATATTTACAATGTATAATACTATTTATATGTTATGTATTTAACTGATTTAAAATTTTTAAAAACTGTTTTATATTAACATTAATTACTTTTTTCTAATAGGTTCGCTGTTCCATTTGTTTTTCATTAGAAGCAACTGATATAATATTATGTGACTTTTGTGTAAGGTAAGAAAAATATACTATTGTAATTAAATGAAAGCATTTACGGAAAAGTTGATAAAATAGGAGTATAATTTATGTTTAAATTTTTTTTTTAATATGTTAATTTAAAATTTATTTATTCATGGCCAGTAAATTTACATTAGCATAAATAAATTTTTATCATATTCCCATTGATTATTATGAATTATTTATTATAAACAATGTTAATTTTCACATATATAGTTGTGGGTTTTTGACATTGTTTAATTTTGAAAAAATATATTCTACCCTTTGAAAACCAAAATATCTCACAAATTGCATATTTATCAGTTCTGTAATTTTAGTTTTGAAAAAATTTATATTAATTGCATATTTTTTTGGGTGATGTTTAAAATATACTGTATTTTTATTAGGGATGGGTATGAAATCCAAAGATTTGAATTATTCGGATTTAATGAAGTATCTAGATTTATAAATTTGCTTTTTATATAACTCATAATTATTTTTAATTTCTAGTAAAATAAATTATTTTATTTTATTGTAACAACAAGTTAATATTATATTTGATGAATTTCAGTATACTTATCATTAATTCAAAAATTTTTGTAATTTATTTTTAATAACCAAAATAACAATTTATTAAATTGTTGAATTTATTTTATACTTCTATGACTTGCAGTGAATTATAGCATGACTGAATATCCAATTAATTTATTTTAACTACATAACCTTTGAATAGTTATTCAATAAGCTTTTTTGAAGATGAGTTAAATTTATATTATAATACAATATAGGAATGATATAATAATAATTGTTATTAATTTATTTACTTAGATAAGTTTTTTTATCAAATAAAAATTAGAATTATCACACACCAAAATTGAGTTAAATAATCCGGATAATCCATGAGATATGGATTCTTTAAACCTTAATTTGTCAAATCCGGATATGCCCATCACTAATTTTATCATACATTTTATTCTTCAGTATGTATTTTTTTTTTTACATACTCTAATTAAATAATAAAATCACTAATTCATTTTTCCAATCTTCTTGACGATTATTTATATATTAATGTTAAAAAATAATAAGTATAAATATATAGACTATATATTTTATGTTTTAATATTAATTCAATATTTTAAATTTGTATCTAGAGTTTTTTGCAATAATTGTGTGTCGGTTTTTTGTGGTCAACAATCTTTTAATAAAATAAAAAGAGATCAGAATTGGGCATGTTTTGTTTGTAAAAAGAATTCATCAAGTTCACTGTCCTGTGGATTACTGAGCCACTCAATTGAAAAACAAATACAAAATGTAAATATTTTCCTTTATCATTTAATTAAGTACTGTGATTGATAATTATAATTTCAGATTTATAATTTATATCCAGCAGAAAATTCAACAAGTGGTATGATTAAAAACAAAATAAAATGCCAACAATTACAAATATTAGCATTGCAAGATGATCAAAATATTGGTAGTATTTAATTCATAATATTTTCCATACTTATATATTCTTTAATTATAAAATATGATATATTGGATGGATGTTAGGTTACAATAAACATATTTTATTGTTATACCATTCTTTATATGGCAATGATTGCGTGTGGTAAAAATAAGATAATCATACCAATTTTTATCTGAAACATTTACTCTATTAAATAAGTTTTTTCTTATTAAATTCAAAAAATATTAATGTATCATAAGATTTACCTATCTAAATCTTTTTTTTTTTGCTTTTTTATTTTTATTGAAACTTTGTAAAGATGATCTTTTAAATTTTTAAAGTTTTCTTTAAATTATACTATTTTTAGTACAACTTTGTTTTTAATTATTATCTATTGGTTTTTAGTATCAACAATTTTAGAAGAACTAAAATTTCCATTCAGACTTGTTGGAAGTAATTATATGGATGATATTATATTTGATCCTAAGGTTCAACATATCAAACTACTCATCCAATATTATCCTAACTGTGAAGATTATAATGAAAACAAATTTGGTATGTGAATATAAATTTTAAGTAATAATTTAAATTTATAATATTAAATACATATGCTATTTATGATCTATCACTTTGATCGTACTACATAGCTAAGTAAAAATTCAGGGTGCATCCAATGACTATGTATACATAATAGGAACTAACCAAACTATATTTATTTTATTTTTCCATACATATCTGTATTTTAAACTAATTGAATAATTAATATAAAATGTATATATATAGTTTATAGATTTTATGCAGATGGTAATTTTGTAAATTATGAGTAAATCATAAAGCTGTAGCCTAAAAAAATATACAAAAATATGAACATAAAATTACGTATAAAAGATCATAAAAACTAAAAAATAGTAAACATTTAAAAAACTGTTTGCTACACATTCACACACACAAACTAATAAAATGGATGTTTTAATTTTCATACCATAATTTAAAGATTAAATTATATGCAATTGGGTTTATACTCATAAATAATAGTTGTCAAATTTAATTATTTGCATATATAATACAAATATACAAATACATACATATTATAATTTTAAAATTTAATGTATTCAACATTTTTAGTTATATAAATTCTATTTCTAAAATTAATGAATACTTAATTGAAAGATAAACTTTCTAAATTAATGATTTTTTTTATTTTAATTGGCAATGTTTTGATATTTGTCACAGTTGGTAAAGTGTTTTTTGCTGTGGATTATAATTTACTCTAGAATACTATTTTACTAAATTAATTTTTGTTTTCTCTAACCTGATTAATATCAGTTACACCAAGTACCAAGCGTTGTCACATAATCAAATTTAAAGAATTACATCTGTGTTGTAGCATTTAATTTTATAAGCTATACATAATGTTGTGAGCTGCTCGGTTATCTCCTTAGGCTCGGATATTGCGACCAGTTTGATTAATTCCGCCGATCACAAGTTACGTTTTGAATTCGCACTTTTGGAAGTTAACAAGGAAGTTATTGATTCACACAATTATTATATGAACTAATACACTATTTTTATTGAGTCGTTATTTAACATATTAATACGCTTACAAGAAATGAATACACTGTTGCTTAGCTGTTACATGACTCACTCCTCGATAATGGGTGGTCAGGTTAATAATAAATAAAATGGACAAAATGCATAGTCAATATTTGTCTCCACGTACGTACTAAAGATACTAATAATAATAATATGTATACAATATTATACATAAAATATAGTAAATATGTTTTAAATTAATAAGAAGAAAATGGTTAATTTAAATTAAATAAGTGAAATCTTCTCCTTAGGTTATTAAGTTATTTAAAATACATTATATAGCTTATAATATTTATCAAAGTAATAAAATAAAACAATAACTAGTTAATTGTTAATACTCGTAAGTGAGTATATAAATAAATATATACCAATACAGACTTAGAAATTGTTACGTGCTAACCGTTTGATCCGTTAATTCAGTTCAACGTCTCAGTCAACGCTTGATTGGAAGTGTAGTCAGGAATAATTAAGACTTTTTTTCAAAATAATTAAATTTATTTAACTCGTAAAATTATCCTAACTACAATTTTGTAAATATTCTTGGTAGAAATTATCTAAGTCCTAACAATTGTAACTTATAAAAATGATTGATATATTTCTAAGTCCAGACCATAACATACACTGACGTGAAGGTGCTCAGTGCAGCATAGCCAAAACTCGTCTGATTTGCCCTTGTTTTCGGGTCCCTTTTATATGTGATATTATATGTGTGTGTGTAAAATCCCAAGTGTGTGTGTGTGTAAATGTAAACTGATAGCAAAATAATTAAAATAAGATAATTTCCTGTTAATTATGAGTGTGTGCGCGTTATCTCCGGACCGTGACATAATTATTGACACAAATGCCCAGGATGTGGTTTTTGATTAACTATTTATTTTAATTTCTCATAAGAACGTTTATGTGAACCCTTTCATTTGTCCACGCTTGTGATTTCGATATTCTAATTTCTTATTATAATCTCTAGTGTAATAACCACATGAGTACAATAATCTCATCCCCGGTTATTGTCTTATTGTGTGAATACACAGGACGCGACTCTCCCCGTGTTGTGTTTTATTGTGTGACTACGCAGGACGCGACAAAATATTAAATACGCAAAATAAGACTTACAGTAATTCAGTTTAAGAAAAGTTACACTTTCATCAGTTGCGGGGCTCGTGTGTGTTGATGAAAAAAGTGCGACAATATGAAAATGTGTCAGTCTATTCCTGTACCATTTATTTTTGATATTATTTAACATGTTAACTGCCACCTACTTTTTTCATACAATGCCCAGAAGGCCATATGTACACTTGTTTATTTTGACCAATTGTAGGCATCTAAAATGTATATGTATTCTCTAATAAATATTAATAAAAGTACAATTTTGTATGTAATTTTTATTTTACATATTCCCCTATTAATAAATACAGTGAGTTACGCTTAATGCTAGTTTATAGAATCAACCGTTTATTGTGAAAAGAAAAATTCCAAACCAAATCTTATGATTCTAACGTTAAATTAATCTTTTATTAGAATCACTATATATATGTTTTTTTTCATTTTCCGTTCTGTCTAATGCAGTTTTATTTTAAAATAATCCTACTATTACAGCTATAAAATTAACAAGTGTCATTTTTCATCTTGTTACACTTATGTAAATTCTAAGAGCGTTAACCATAGACGTATTACAAATAATATCGAACATCACTTTTCTATACCTTTTGATAGATTTCCAAAGACAGGTATGATACGATCTCATTTGGTCTGTTAAATCAATATACCCTTTCCCTTTATTGTAATCAGCAACAACACGAGGCTTTTCAATCGTTGTTCTTCTTCGAATAAAACTTATCATTGAATTATCATGTTTTGTACTTAATATAAAAACATCTTGGCGGTCTTTCCATTAAGTACTATTATACCACGTCTATTTCGTCTTGCAATAACACCTCGAACTAATTTTTTTTTTGGTTACTTCTGTTGGATTTCTCTTGCGGTTTGCTCTTAATATCCCTACTACATAAGTTTTTGTCTGTCGAGCAATTTTTCAACTAAATCGATACTGATATACCAATTACCTACGAAAAGACATCTAAGTAAAGTTCTATAAGTTGCGTAACAACTTTAGTTGGTACTGATTGTCCAATTTCAGCTTCTTTCCCCGCATATATTTTATACTATAGTGCAGTGGTTCCCAACCTTTTATGAGTGTGACCCTAAAATTTTAAATTTAACTTTTGGTGACCCCAAAAAAAAGAACATTATAAAATTGCAAACATCACTTTCATTTATTCACATCATATCGGTAAATATATTGTTACATTTATCTATCCTCAAATACTAAATAAAATAAATTTATAAAATACAAATTAAAAACTGATCAACATACGTGACTTACGTCTTATAATATTATAAAAAGGAATTTATTCTTAGTTTCAAATTTGACATAATATTAATTGTATTAACTCTTACTTAATGACTTCCTTGATGCTGAACATACTCCATGAGTTCTTCAATATTTGGATGTATATTCATTGAAAGTGCACATCGCATATCGTGTTGAGCGTCAAGCCGGTTTCTATACTTTGTTTTGATGACAACTAACGTAGAAAAACCGGTTTCACATAAGTATGTGGTTGGGAATGGTAGCAATGCATTTTCAGATTCTCTTGATAAAATCGGTTTATCTTTTAGTTGTGCCCAAAATTGCGTCAAACACATTCTTGAAAAATTTTCTTTTAAGACTTGACTGGCTTGAAGGTCAAGAAGTTCTTCTTGGAACACGTAAATGTCTTCACCAACTTCGTGAACAGAAATTTCAAAAGGATTTCTTACCCAACTGTATTTACTGAGCTCTACGTTTTCTGGTATATATCGATTGAGTTCTAACTGTAATTTGGCCAAGTACTCTTGAAGCAGTAATTTTAAATCATTTAATGTTACCTTTGTTGAATCTTCAAGAAATTCACTTAAAAGTGGAAATGTAGCAATTTTTCCTTGAAACATTTTTTCCCGCCAAAGTGCGAGCTTTTGTTTGAATGATGAAATTTTTTCGCCAATATCGACCATTGTCCTATTCTTCCCCTGCATCTCAATATTCAATTCATTTAAGCGTCCAAAAATATCACTTAGAAAAGCCAATTTAGCGACCCACGAATCGTCATTAAATTTATCAGCCAATGAGTGTTTTTTTTCCGTTAGAAAAATTTGTATTTCAAAACGCAAAGACATTACACGGGTAAGAATTTTTCCACGGGAAAGCCAACGTACATCCGAGTGATAAAGTAAATTTACATACTGTGATCCCATCTTGTCACACATGGCATGGAATATTCTTGAATTTAGTGCTCTTGATTTTATGAAATTGACAATTTGAATTACGTCTTGAAGTACTAAAAAAAAGTTCTGGCTGAATTATTCTAGTTGCTAAATTTTCTCGATGTAAAAAACAATGAATAATTACAACATTTGAGTTAACTTCCTGAACTCGTTTACAAAATCCTATTCGATTTCCAAGCATTGCCGGTGCACCATCCGAACAGATTCCAACGCAATTACACCAAGCTAGATTATTTTTCCGAAAAAATCCATCAACTTTATTAAAAATATCTAAGCCTATAGCTGTTGTAAGAAGAGGTTCACAAAATAAAAATTCTTCATGAAAATCGTCGGTACTTCGATAACGTATGAATACCATCAATTGTGCGTTATTTTGAATATCAACAGATTCATCAATTTGTATGGAAAATTTATTAGCTGCAATCACTTGATGTACTGCTGAATTTACTAGCTGTTTTAAAATATTTTCAGACATAAGGTCTATTCTTCGTTTAACTGTGTTATCCGAAAGTGGGATTAATTCCAATTTGTTAGCAATGTCATCTCCGCAGACCGTTCTAACCATAGAAATAGCTGCTGGTTTGATAAGTTCCTCACCAATATTATGTGCCTTTTTTGAGCGTGCGATTTTCCAAGCAACATCAAATGATGCTTTTGTTGTTTTCTGTAATGAAACTGTAAGTGTATTGGACGGACAATCAAGACGCATACGTTTTATTTTATTTTTATGTTCCTTCCAAAATTGTGTAATGAACTGAACACGTCGAGTTTTATCATTACAAAATAAGTTTATTTATAAGCATAATAGTTTTACCAGAATGGATAAAGATATATGTATGAATACATAATAAAATATAACATAACATTTAACATAATATAAAATTTAACAAAATATAACATTTAACATAACATAAAATTTAACAAAATATAACATTCTGTAGCACTTTGAAGTAAAACGATAATTTAAATTATTCAATGTTGCAGCGTAAAAGGGGACACGAGTGTATTACGGAGCCTTATAACAACGAAAAATAAAATAGTCAAAGGTGTGGGGTATTAAGGCCACACTGGACTATTTACTTACTCACACAACTTTAAATTTAAAAAAAAAATGATTTACGCGCCGAATATGTTATTGAAAACTGAGATTATTTTGGTGGGGAACGCTGACATCGGTGGGGAAATATTTTTTAGACCAGGCAGTCCGACAGACGGGGTTTTAAGGCCGTACCCTGGACTCTGAACCTTTAGAAATATCTCGCAACCGATATTTGGTCAGAAAGATGTAACAAATTGGTCTGTCGGTCTCATATATATGTGTATTTGGTGTTTATTGATTTAATTTCCCGGGTGAGTAAAAGGTACATGTTTCATTTAATAAGTTTGGTAGATTAATGTATATTGTATTTGGAGATATGTATTTATTGTGCACTGTAGGCGTTTCTGAATTTTACTATTTATTTACTGTTAAAGAAAGTTAAAAGTTTATTAATTGTATTACAAATTTTATGTTTTTTAATATTACATCGCGCCAGCGCTATCTACCGTCGTTGCGGTGTGAGATCGACGGGTCGATGCGTGACGTCATGAGATACCGGTGGCGCGGCATAGCGGATGATAGTAGGTGTGTGTGATCGTTACAATTGTAATGATTTATTTATCAATGTAGGATGAACAGTGTTGAGATGCCGCTTAAGTTTATTTTCTTTCATTGATTCATTTGACAAAACTTGCAGGCAGAACACACATTGAGGACGCACTAATCCCGATCGATCTTTTATTTCTGTAAAACCAAACTTCAAAAAATCATCTTTATATGGTAACGCGCGCTTAGCCATTCCAAAAAGCTAAATCACTTGAATTTTAAATTAAATAGAAAAAACACGCACTATACGTAAATAGTAAAACGCAAAGAATAACAAGTAGTGATGACGAAAGTGGAAAGACTAATAGAAATTTGAATCACACAATATCATTAAATTATTTATACTCATATACGTACGTATGTCGTACATATTATATTTATACATAACTACGATAAGGACGTACCAAACCGCGCCGTAACGTTCCGGGAAATATATTATGAAAAATAATAGAAATGATATGCCTATTACATATTATACTATTATAGTAGTGTACTTACCTACACGCTATGAGGGCACGACCGCGTACAGCCCGCGCCAATCCATTTACATAGGTATTTAAAATTATTTTCTTCTTCAATAATTTTACCATCAGAATATTTTGGGAATTTTTTTTTCCCGAAAATGAAATTATAATATAATAAAATATAATGTGTAAACGTAAGAAAAGCTTTCGCGACCCACCATGAAAACCTCTGCGACCCTAATTTGGGTCGCGACCCGAGGTTGGGAACCGCTGTTTATTTATACACTATAGTATAGTGTATAAATCATGACACCACAATTTGAAAATGTTGACTCCCTAGCCATGCCTTTTATTGGCAACTGGCTAAACATTAGACGAATTCTAAACGGAACCATTGATTCATCGATACAAACATTTTTTTTTCGGAATTAGAACTAGGTATATTAAATTTATCTACTAAAATGCTAACATGTGGTTGAAAGGTGTTTGTTTACAGGGGCATTGTTTGATACATGGATTACAGATAATATTTATTCAAATCTATTTCTAGACATTTAAAAAGGTATTGTACAAAGTAGAAGTTTTCCAATAGTGAGAAATACTAGGCATTTTTACTAAATCCATCCACATAATTATTCCGAAATATTTATGAATTTCATCTTTGTCAATATCAGTCCATTTATTTATTATTGAATTATTGTACCAGGTGTGTTTAATTTATCATGGACATATTTATTTTTTTTCCAATAATATAAGGTTTACGACTTCATCATCAAAAAACAAACTGAAAATAATCGAAGGGACTCGCTGAATTCATTGTGTCTATAATATCTTTATTTATACCAGCATAATCGCGTGGATTAAAAATTATATTTATATTTGGTATATCACAATTATCTTTCCATTCTCATTCACAATCATTATCCGTGTTAGAATGATAATCAACCACATTATTGTTTTCCTAGTTTTCATCATTATCATTTTGCCAATCTGGATCTTCGTCGGTGTCATCAAACTCTGAAAGTGAGCTCGACAAATTCTCACTATTGTCGAGTTATATTTCTATTTGTTGGCTATCCATATACAGGGGCTGAGTGGGTAGGCATCGGCCCAGTGGGCAAATTTTGGAAAGTTGCCTAAAATATAAAAAATAGCTCTTGATACATTCGAAAAATACCCTATACACATTTTTTGTTTTGGGTCGTTAGCTAATGCTTTCAACTTAGCATTTTTTTTGAGTCGAAGTTTCTCCCCTCCTCTCTTAGATTTTTTTTGGTTTGTATTCATTTTCAAAAATCACTGACCTTCACTGGCTTCACTTCAATTGATTTAAAATAAGAATCCAATGTTTTTAATTTTTTTTTTTTTTTTACTGGCTCCATTTCAGTACTCTTTCAATACCAACTCAACAATTAAATGAAAATAAATTAATAAAATCGAACTAAATTAAACGTATGATCGTATTAATCGTATTTTAAATTGCTTTATGTTGCGGACTAAGATATTGATATTCTTATCTACCGATAATTTCCCTGCATCAGATTATTTATATACCATGTGTGTGTGAGTCATAGACCTTATACTAATAGACATGAACTGCCTATAATGCATTATGAGAAGCGTGGAAACATGTCGCAGTGATGTAGCCCGTCTTGACGGCAGGCGTGTATATTTACAATTATTGTATACTGTGATAATATACAATATTGTACTATAATATGTACTTATAACATATATGTTATAGCTACACTAAAATATCGATTCCTGAATACGGAATAATTATTAAAATATGTGATAACAGTATATTAATTATTATTCTTTTAACAAAAATGTGTGTTTAAAAAATGTCCATTATTGTAGTTATAATACGCAGGCGCTGGTATCATATCAATGCACATGTGCTATACAGTGTACGGTACCGTATACGAGTAAACGAGTAAAGAACGAGCGCCCTCTATATTGCCACGCTCCGCCGACACTAATCTCCTGTCTATTAGTATAAGGTCTATGGTGTGAGTGCCATACGGTCTATTGTTATTATTATTATCCGATTAAAATTTAATTATTAGCGATATGAATATTTTTATATATTTATATATATTTTCATTATACTTTAATACTTTATTGAATAAACAAACTTAAATTATTATATTACATATCAGTATATGTTTAAATTTGACGTTTTCATCTATTTGGGGGGGGATGAAAATCCCCCCCCCCCATAAATACGCCACTGACACAAGATAATTTACTAAATCTATAAGCCGATTATTTATTGCTTATCGAATAACGCATGAGTGTTATAATATTATCAAAATACTTTGGTGGTGTTGCTGATTGTCTTTTAGGGAAAACTAGTGATTATTATTTGTTGTTTTTAAAATAGATAACATGAACAGCTACGTATTACCACGAACTGGTTTGTAGTAATTTCGGTTTATTTATAAAATGTTATAGGCCGTCGAATGAAGTAAAGGCCAGTGTTATCTAAGTGATATCTACAAAATGTATTGATTTGTAAAAACACATATATTGTCTTATCGTCCATAAACCTAATGTTTTTGTCTAGTAATTTTTCTGAAATCTGTTACTAAATACCGTACTGTTTATCTTTCACCACTTCCATAGTATTCAATAACAAAAAATACACAATAAATACACAGAGCGGCCCAGTGGGCATTTTCCCATCTGCCCACCGGCCCAGTCCGCTCCTGTTCATATATCCATTCTAGTTATAATAATATAATTAAAAACACTTATACTTTCACAAATCTTAAGGTGTGCTTCGTATGCATACGTTTAGAGACGCCTGTCCGACGCTGTGCGATTTAATTTTAGTACTTTACTTGTTTTAAAATATGAGTAAAAGCGATTCCTATGACTTCGGCTATCATGCGTGGCGGCCGCGCGTGACTAACGCCGCGGCGACGCCGACCGCTTCGGAGCAGTTAAATCGCACGAGCCACGCGACTAATAGCTCATATATAATTTATTATTTATATTTTAATCTTCAAAGATTGAAATTTTGTGAATATTGTGTGACTAAGTATATTTCACGCACTTAATTTTTATTTTTTGATAGAACATATTTTATGATGGCTTGTTTTCTTCTACTTATTGTAAAAGAAGTAGTTTTAAGATCCGTTTTTGTTTTCTTGTTAAGGACATGGTTAAACTAATAATAATAATAATATTTTAAAACGCATATGAATATACAAGTACAACCTAACCAAACAGAGAACTTGATACAACTGTGTGTTCGTGCCCAATTATTTTAGTCTCGTAATGTTAGCCGCACGTCTCTTGACGCGTACATAGGAATCAATATTAGATCGCGTGGCTAAATAAATTAATGCATGGCCATAATTCAAATATCGCCACTTTTCTAGGCGCATGCATAGGAGTTACACCTTAAAGCAGCGATCTCCACTACGGGGGCCGTAGGCCGCATGCGGCCCTTTAACAAATTTAGTGCGGCTCGCACTAAAATTAAATTGTACTCTAAAATCCAAAATTCTATAAACAGAGAATAAAATTAATGTTGCTTTTTATTTTATTGTTTTTATTTATTTTATCTTATATTTTAAACTTATATTGAATTACCAGTTGGCCAGATTAGCAGGTACCTATGATTATGGGTTTATTCATTTCCACTGCGTTGTCTTGTATGATAAGTTTATCCATTATCGCTTATTGTCCGTTTGTATTTGATCGCGTACATTTTAATTCTTTATCATGGTGAAACGTAAAATCAAAGATGAACTCAGAATATTTCAAAACAGTTGGAAGATTGAATTTTTTTATATTTCTGGTAAGAAACATGATGCTGTATGTTTAATTTGTCGTAAAACCATAAATATTCCAAAATGTTATAATATTAATCGTCATTACACAACTCAACAAATTAAAATTTTTTAAAAATTATCCCCATCCATCCGAAATAAGAGAAGACAAACTAGTTGAATTAAAAAAAGAAATTTTTTCTGAAAAACAATCAATGTTACGGTTATTATTATTAAAAGTGTATGTGGCCCGCAAGTAATTTTCAAAAAATAGATTTGGCCTTTTCTAAAATTCTAGTGAGGACCGCTGCCTTAAAGGTGTACATTTACGCATGTGTGAAAGGGAATTTAATAAATAGATAAGATAAGAATAATAGATACTGGAAATTTACATTAATAGTCTAAAAATTTTCTCCGGTAAAATACTATGGTAGCCTAATAACAATTAATGAATATTACTGGGTTTGGTCTAGGAGGCCCTGTGTACATTATTTTGGCACGTTCAATATTTTAAATTTTTCTTGTGAAAATTTCTTTTTATATTTTAGCAAACTTTAGCAAACAAAAATAATCTAACCGGAAACGCGCTCTGCTATATATGGTAGGGCCACCGAGAGAACGCTACTCCTTCACGCATCTAATTGAATGAGCTTCGTGTTGTCGCAACCATTTGCCGCCGCCGAGCAGCAACAAGTGTGTATACAGCGAATCAAAATAAAAATAATAACATCTGACGACTATCACACATGGTATACAATAAATAATAGAAATATTACATTAACATATAATGTTATATTAATATATTTTATAAATTTATTAATTAATACATTAATTACAACATCCAATTATATTAGACATAATAATATTGTACATGTATAATACAAATAATAATAATAATACGAAGAAATTAATCAGAGTCAGAATTCAAACTTGTATCACCTATCATTAGGATATGACGTGTTCTTTCTTCAGGTTCTTTATCCACAAAATCATCAGTTATGCTGTCGACTCTCCAACAAAATTTTTCTTCCTCAACGACGTGCCCAACGAAATTCACCCACATTTCCGGTGTTACGTGTTCCACACCTCTTTTCAATAATTCTTTAATATCTTTTAATTTAAAAGTATTATTGTGCACATCCGGACATATTTTTTAACAGAAGACCATGTGAACTCAATTGGATTCAGCTCGCAGTGGTATGGGGGAAATCTTAATATGGTTTTGTTGTGTTGTTTTGAGTACTCGTCTATAACGTATTTGTCGTATTGCGGTTTTATAGTTTTTACTTGACATAATAATGCCCCTTTTAATGTTGGATAAGTGATGATCTCACCTTTACTTTCTAGCCAATTAATAATAATAATAATATCTTGTTTTTTCCAAGACATCACTGGAATCGGATTTTTCTTCCCTGAATGATAGGAGGCGTTGTCCATCACAATCATGGCATTTTCTTTGAGTAACGACAGAATTTTTTTTAAACCATTCGAAGAAAGTATTTCCGTTCAATTCTTCGTGGTAGTCTGATGAGTTGGTTTTCAATTCGAAACGTAAAGTACCACCTGGTATGAAGCCGTTGTTGCGATCCAGGTGTTATTTTCAAATGAATCGTACAATATTGTTGATAAACGAAGTAGATATTTATTTAAGTTAAGAGAAATCACAATAACATAGATAAGTTTATAAAATTTACGGAGTGGAGATTCCTTGTGCACATCTACATGCGTCAGAGGGCTCAGAGCGATAAACTCGTAAGTCTTAACGGTCAGGCAATGTACATACGGACAGAGTCCGTGGAATCTCCAATGGTGATATGTGGGTGACTTGAGCTGTGGAATCTAACTTCCGTCTCGGCTCTCGCCCTTTGGTATTTATGTCGGTCCTGTGACTGCTAGGTCACTGCTGTTGGTGTGAAATCGTTCCGGACGTCACGTACATCCTGTGGCCATTGGATTTCTACATTTGATAATTGGCCAACTGTACGCGCCCTAGACTGCATCTTCTTGGATTATTATTTGGGAACGAAATTTAACAGAGTAGGTCATTATGTTAGCAGTTGTATTTACATTTTGAAAACGTACTTAATTTCTAAGGACATTTCCTTATACAAACGTGACGATTTCTCTTAACAATAATCATGTGAAGGTGGACACGTACACAATATTTACTTGCCTTATAACACCTCCCAACCAAAAAAAAAGGATTATATTTTACAATACAAGGAAAATAAAATTCTTTAAATTTTTTTAAATCTATTGTTAGTAATACATTTTTTTTTTTTTTTGTTTTTGTTTACATATTCAAAACTTACTTGCTAAGGTTAATTTTTCTTACAAAATTATAATCTTTAATTATTTTAAACATTTTTTTTTTCTTAACTCTATCGTGTGAGTGTTATATTGTCTTTCTCACACGTTACATATATATATTTACACGTATAGGTTTGTTTCATCCCTCTTTTATAATTTATTTTGCAAGTTTTATTTCCTATATTTGAGTTGATTAAAATTTTTGTATATTTTAGTAGGCTTCATAAGCTTTATTAAGTGATTAAAAATACATCTTGTATAAATTACATCCGTTAAGGGGTCATGACTATGTGTAACATTCCGATGATCGGCTTTACAAATAAGCGAATGTGTTTCTGTCAAATTTAGCATTCTACCCTCTTTATTAAGTCTACCAATATATATCGAAAATAACTCCCTGTTATTGTTCATATCAGTTATTGAAAAGTGGTGGTAATTATCATTATTTTTATCATACGATTTTATATTTAAATATGTTAATATATTTGGTATTTTCATTTTATCAAATAATTTTTTGTCAGTTTCCCGTTCCAAAACACTACTACAGGATGTCGGCGATCAGCATGCAGATATCTTACCATGTGTGTTGTAGTCAGAGTTGGTTCCCCCTTGTAGTTCCTAGAACTACTCAGATTTCCCAATAAATGTGACAACACCTCTGGCTTCTTCATTGAAAAGCATCTGACTGCAAATCTCTCAATCTGGTCGTAGTGTTTATTTTTATGTAATGTACTGTATTTTCCGTCCTTCGTTAGAAGTTTTGGTTTCCCTTGTAATCGTATAGGTTGGTATTTATCCAAACTATTTACCATTGATCCGTTAATCAAGGCCCAATTCTTGTCTGGCATTGGAGCGAATTCAAAAATCGACAATGACAAACTTGATATGTGAACTTAAAATGAAATGATTATTAATGACAATGTATATTATTATTTATTTGATATTAATTTCATTATATAATTTAAGTGAGTAAGAGCAGTTTGAATAACCACTCCAACGTGCTCCATTGAGTATCTCTATTAGATAATTATGTCAGAATTCTGTTCTTAATTTAGGGTACATTAACGGGTAATTCTCTAAAGGTATTGGTATGTTTTGGTCAGTGTGGTGAGGCTCATTTTCATCATTTAAGGTGGGTTTTTCTATCGTCGGCGGTTGCAACTGCCGTCGCGCTGTGATCTTTTTCGTAATTAATTTATTCAGAACTGATATCATGAATAATATAAGCGTTAAGGTAACTATGGCACTGGTAACATATAGAATGTAATCCTGATGGTTTCGACTATTTTGATTAGTTTGTATTCCTAATATTATTTTATAGTCGTTTATTTTATAGCGCGTTTATTCGGACATTACTACTTGTTGAATCGAACGTAGTCCGCTCATGTTCGATTGCGGCTCGTTTTCCGACCTTACGTTTTGACTAGCTCTTTCCTCATCGTTACGACGTTTATAACACGCGCTAATATCATGTCCTAATTTCGAACAGTATGTGCATGTTAATATTTGACCATTATTAGTATATGACACGTCGGTGGTCTCGTAAAATGATTAAAATTATTTCTACCGGTTGTATTGTTTCTACATTGGTTAGCAAAGTGTCCCTCCTTATTACATGAAAAACATTTAATAGTATTTGACATCGCTCGTATATTATTATCATTGTTCCTATAATTATTTCCTCTATATTCCTGCCTATAATTATTGCCGTTATAGCCGTTTTGTCTATGGTTGCCATTATTTTGGTTGTTTTTATTTTTATTATAATTGTTATTTTTATTAGGATTCCCATTATTTTGCCAATGTCCCTCGTTATTCCTATTGCTCATTGGACTGCTTATTTCGTGCATATTTCTAAGATTAATGATTTCCTTTTCTGCGGCGATAGCGATGTGCATCGCTTGTTCGAGAGTTGATGGGTTTTTTGTTTCTACCTTGAATTGTATTCTATCGGTTAGCCCACGGATATAGCTAGTTAATGCTTGTTTATATGTATTCCGCCGTATTGCGGTCGCGTCGGAAGGGGATTCTCCCGCGGTTTGTGAATCGCAAAGTTTTTGAAATATTTCTTTTAATCTCGAATTGTACGATAATACAGATTCATCTTTATTCATTTTAAGTAAATATAACTCCATTTGTAAATTGTCCGTTGCGTACGGAACTTCAAAATTATCCTTTAAGATTCTTTTTACATCAGCCCATTCATTTACTTCCCTATGTTTTAGCGCATTAAATGCTTTACCAGTTAATTTTGATGCGATTATCATTTTTGTTAGTAACGGAATTTTTGTGTCTTCGATAGATTCTAGGACTTTATCGCACACATTTAAAAATGGGTATAATTCATTTTCACCAGAGTACTTCGGAATAGTGTTATACACGTCATTGTAACTTAATGTTTCTATTATGGGTGACATCTTTTTACTCCTATATTTTTTTACGGGCTCTAACGCTTGATGAATTATATTTTTTTGACTACGTGTTCCTATCACACGTGTATCGCAAGTTATCCCAATGGACTCGTCCAAATTTATCAATTTAAATGTTTTATTTAATGTATCCTCTATACAATTATCAGCCTTTAATTCTTCTTTAACTAAAGCTTCTACCAACTCTGGATTTCCTTTAAAATCAGCTAATGTATTGACTTCTAATTGATTTATTAACTCTTCGATTAATTCTTCTATTTCATTATTATTTGCCTCTTCATTACTCATTAATAATGTTCATCTGTCAATCACTATATTCACACACTCAATATATTTATTATTATTTTTTTTTTTTTTACTCGTAACTCAATAATCATCAGTTTATCTCATTTAATTCAATATTTTTCAATAAATTCAATTATTCTCTAAACTCTTATTTAGTTCAATATTTCTCAATAAAATGTAATAATCTCTTTTTAATTCACTAATTCTCTTAAAATTCAATAATACTTCTTTATTCTCAATAACTTACAATAATTCTCTTATATATATATTTTTTTTTTTACTCTTATAATTCTCGATAATACTCAATATATCTCATTTAATACACAAGGCGGAGTGTGACGATTCAGTTAAATAATTCTCTACAAATTTTCTCTACAAATACTTCTTTATTCTCAATAACTCACAATAATTCTCTTTTAATATTTTAATACACAATGCAGAGTGTGACGATCCAGTTTAATAATTCTCTCAAAATTCTCTTTTAATATTTTAATACACAATTTCAAAAAAAAAAAATTATCAAAAGAAAACTATTTACTTTTGAAATAATTTACAACAGACTACAATTTGAGGGAGTTGATTCAAACCCATATACATTTACAAAAATAATTCTTAATCTACTTACAATATTGTGCTGTTCATTTTGAAGTTGGTAGTCTGCAACGTTGAGTTCTTTTCCTTCGAGAGTTGTGGAAGTGATCAGTTCCCAAGGTGATTCGTTAAAGAATTGCCTCTTGAATTTGAAGAATCCTACCGACTGCGCCAAAATTTATGTTGCGATAGATATTGCTAATTTAAACATTTAGTGAAAATATCAAGAATTTAATGTGATTGGTTTTTGTGTTACAGCAAATTAAAAAACTCCATTTTGTTAAAAACTGCTTATGCGTAATAATTCCCGTTTTTCCGTTTCTTTTTTAGAGTTTTTCCTGACGCTTTTGAAAACTATTGACATTTTTTTACTTTTGACCACTCAAAGTGGTTTCACTTTCCTTTCAGAAACGGGGCTGATGTCAAAAATCGAATCATTATTACTGCTCAAAAAGGTGATGACAAACATAAAAAAAAAAAAATTAAAAAACACACATCATTGTAAAATTAATACATTCATCACTCCGTTCGGAATCTAAAATACTTGTACAAGAACAGCAATTTAACACATGTAAAAGATAATGTACACATAGCAATAAACGTTTTAATTACTGTCAATATGCTAGCCTACAATCACGATTAAATAAGACACTCACATAAACGACAATAATAAAATTCTTTAACTCAAAATCGGAAACTGTAATTCACGGGTAAACTGTTCAGATTAGTTTGGACAAAAATTGTCATTGATATTTATGTGTTAGCAGTGGCGTAGTTACGGGATGGGGGTAAAGGGGTTTCCATCCACCTAAATTTTTTTTTTTTTTATGATATTTAATTATTATAAATTAATATTTACATATTATAGTAAAATGATATTTTCATTTTACTATGATTAGGTATATATTAAAAATTGAGTAACAAAATCATTTTCATTAAATACGGGACATAATAATACTATTTTAAATGTAATGTTATTATATAGGACCTCGTAATAAGATATACTAAGAATATTATGAATTGAATTTTAATCACTCCTCCATCCCCAGAAAAAAATGTGTGTGTGTCTAACCCAGCACTCGGCAGTGATAGTTTGATATGCATGCGACGCTTTCGTACTTATGGCTTACGCACTTAGTAATCGCTGCGATCGCACTCAATAAAATGTTTTAAAATGATTATTTCGATTATTTGAAAATCACCATTTTAGTAATTTAGATATTCAATAATTTAATAAATTATTAATAGGTATACTATAACAATCAGAATTAATTTTTTTTCTTTCATAAATAATAGTAGGGGGTGCAATCATCCCGTCGTCCAAGCCACAAGTCGCCACTAACTTTCATAATTAAATTAACAAAAACAATTTTAATAATATTTTGAATGCACAAGTTCCAATTTTAAAATCAATATCTTAGATACATTTTAGATAATAATAAATAATAACCAAAGTATTTATATTTCTTAACGTCTAATAAATATTCATTTTAAATAATTTCTCTTATTAAAACAAATTATCTCTATGTAAAATGACCAATTTTACTTAATTTCTTCTTTTATTTTTCATATTCAGTGGCGATTTTATTGACTTTGTTTATACCTGATGATGCATTTTTAATTAGAAAACGGTTGTGCATAACATATATAATAATAATACTCCATGCTTAGCATTTATTTATAATATTTATTTTTAGATTCTTATGGTGCATTAGAAGAGTTTTTTTCCTTTTTGTATCTCAAAAACGGTTTAAAAAACATAAAGAATACAAATGATGAATCTTTATATTGGGCATTTGAATCGAGCGCTTCTATTACAAACCATGAATCAAATACAATATCTAGGTAAGATTAATGTAATTATTAAATTATAAGTGTATATTTTTTCTAATTAAAACACCTATACTTACCAAAACTATCCAAATTTCTAAATAAGTTTAGTTTAATTATATATGTTACCGGAATTTTCATCATTTCCGTAGTTTATTAGGCAATGTTATCACGCATTACTTTCTTACACAAAAGCATTGGCGATTATGATGTTGCAGATTATGTGGGATCGGTTTTACAATACAACTAACTATATAACTAACTCGCAACGTCAACATTAGAGTGGTCCTTATTTTTGAACTTATAAATTTTTGATTTCTCACCCCCTGAGTTTGTTCATTACTATAAGAAAGTAATTCGGAACAAATTTCGTCATGATTACTCACCCCCTTCATGTGCCTCAAGAGGGTTGAAAATTTGCGAAAAAAGTTGTTTTGTCATTTTTTACTATATTCAAAACAATATTGCATCTATCTTAATAATGTAAATATATATTATAGATATTTTATTTATTTAAAAAAAAAAAAAACGATTTTTACAGTTATTTAAATATATTGAAATAATGATTGATGATACAACAAAATATTTTAAACACAAATACAATGAAAAAATTTTATTTTTATTATATAGTTTATTTCTTTCAGTTATTTAAAATTTCTTGGAATAGTCGCTTTTTTTTATATAATCTGGGAATAGCTGGCGATACTCGCTCAATACTTGCAGTAAATATTGCTGCTGATCTTCGGTTTTAGTTATTAACTTGTTATAATCTTCAGTTAATTTCACTCCTCGCTCCGCAATATCATTAACTACAGTTAAATGATTAACTAATTATTTTCCTTTTTTATATTGATTATTTTCGTTCCACAATTTCGGGCCTAAATTTAAAAAGTCCAACATTATACTTTATTATAACATCATAATTTTAGAGGCTCTCAGTATACTAACAGTCTTATATATAATATATATATTAGGGTGTTCCTTAAATTTTTTTTTTGCATTTTTGTTGGTCTCACCCACTTAATTTGTGTATATGCCTACAAAAATGAACTACAAAAAGTTTTAAGTCAATCTATTAAGGTTAACCCGTGCCGACTTGAATTTGAAATTTGAGTATATTAATTCATTCATAAATTATGTTCTTACATACTTCTTCTTATTTATTATAATTTACAAGATATATTGAATTTTGTGTATAAAAGTACTATTTTCTCAAAATTATATTATGAATTTTTATAAATACACATTGCACATTGCACACAATTACAGAAATCATTAGATTATTTGAACATTAAAAACATCGTTATGTTCAATATTATCGTATTTTTTCTAAATAAGAATGGTATGGATTACGATCTACGAGTCTAATAGATTTTTATTAATAATATCGTGTAGTCGTCTTCGTTACGGTGCGTGATATAGTTGAGTACATCGTTTGTTGTTACGTTTTTTTTTTTTTTTGGTACCTTATTGTTTTGCAAATTAGAATTGCAAAATTGTTTAGAATTGTTTAAAATTGTTTAGAAAATTACGAGCTGATGAACAAATATTTTTGATTGGGTTACCATCTACCCAAATACTAGACTCAAAACTCCCGTCTATTGGACAAGTGCTTTCAGTATTTTTTTATAATGTGAGAACAGTAAAACTTAATACGAGAGAAAGTGCTTCGATAGCCGTTCGTGAATGCAATATTTTTTGGGAAAAAGCTCGAATTCCTGTCCGAGCAGTTTCATTTCTCCAAAGCTTGTTGCTGCATTAGATCGATGTAAATTAAGTGTACGGGACTCAGTTTATATTATTCAAGCAACAGCTGAAGCATTGGGTAACAATGTTGATAGCTTGGTTATAAATAAATCGTCTATATATCGATGTCGTGATGCTTTACGAGTTGAATGTGCCAATAAAATTAAAACCAATTTTCAAAGTTCTATTCCTAGTTATATAACTGTACACTGGGATGGAAAAATACTACCAACGTTAAATGTTAGAGACTCAGGTATTGATAGATTATCGATTGTTTTAACCAGTAAGAATCAAGATTTGCTTATTGGTATCCCAGTTAGAAAAATCAACGGGAAAAGAACAAGCTAATGCTATATATTATGCATTAGAAAATTGGGACGTAACAGATGTTGTTCAAGCTCTATGCTGTGATACCACCGCTTCAAATACAGGGCGTTTAAATGGTGCATGCGTTTTATTGGAGCAAAAATTGGGAAAAGACTTACTTTACCTACCATGTCGCCACCACGGTGTCCCGACAATTGAGCGAAGACAATTGAGCGCGGCGAAAATTGGGCGCTGCGAAAATTAAGCACCGAGACAGTTGAGCGCTTTAACATAATATTATACTATACTGAGTAAAAGCTTAGTGCAGAACTGCTGTACATGAAATTACCAAATTAGAAATGAATTTGTTCGCAGTATCTGCGAATACCTATATAACCCGTCAGATAAATCCTTATGTTTGATGATAATCAGATAATGTTATCGATACGGTGTTATTGAAAGAATAAAATTCCAACAACGATAATGCAGCAGTAAATGTAGACTCTTATCGCTGGATAACTACACATGTGAACTTTGCAAGGTATTTATTGATGTTATATTTTCACACGTGCATACTGAACACTATTCATTTAATTGTATAAAACATTTTAATTTTTTTAAATTATAATTTTGATAATAAAATGGAAATTATTAAAAGTCAAAAAGGTCGAGACCTTCTGTGCTATAACGGATATTTATATAGATTTGACAAAAACAATAGTTGGCGATGTATCGAATGCAATACGAAAAAATGTCGTGGTCGTATTAATTTGATGAATAGTCAAATTATTAAAGAAAGTGAAAAATATATCGCGCTCAATTGTCTTAGAGCTTAATTTTCGCAGCGCTCAAGTTTCGTGCGCTCAATAGTCTTCGCCCAATTGTCGTGCGCTCAATTTTCTGCGCTCAATTGTCGTGAATCCCGCCACCACATATACGAAATAATTTTACGTGGCGTTTTTGAAACTGTACTTCCTTATACAACGACAAGTCCTGATATCCCACTATTCAAAAAGTTTCGAAACAATTGGAATAAAATTGATTTTAGAAATATAACTTCTGGTATAGACGACCTTGAGTGTTGCACTGCTTTAGAAGATGTACGAAATGATATTCTTCACTTTTGTCGAGCTATGTTGCAAAAACAATGTTACAGAGATGACTATAAAGAATTACTTGAGCTATCTATAACATTTTTGAATGGTAATTTGGACAACACATTTAAAATACGTCCACCTGGAGCAATGCATCAAGCTCGCTGGATGTGTAGAGCTATTTATTGTTTAAAAATAAATATTTTCCGGAATTAATACTCTTTATCTCCTCTGAAAAAAACGCTATTCGTGATATTTACGGGAAAGAAATTGCATGCTCGCTAAATGTAGTAAATGACAGCGGAAGGAGCAGTTAAACTTATGGAAGATTTTCACGGAACTTTAACCAAAGACGATAAGAAGTCTTAGTTGCTATTACAATGTATACAAGAACACAGAAGACTATATCCTGATTGTAAAAAGGAAACATTGAAAAAACAATTTTAATTAATAAAAATTCATAATATAATTTTGAGAAAATAGTACTTTCATACACAAAATTCAATATATCTTGTAAATTATAATAAATAAGAAGTATGTAAGAATATAATTTATAGACAATTTTATTATATTTAAAATATATTATGTAACAAATTTTAATTTTCCTAATTGTAAATGAGTTATATATGAAAATGTAAAATATATCATTAAATTATGAATGAATTAATATACTCAAATTTCAAATTCAAGTCGGCACGGGTTAACCTTAATAGATTGACTTAAAACTTTTTGTAGTTCATTTTTGTAGGCATATACACAAATTAAGTGGGTGAGACCAACAAAAATGCAAAAAAAAAAAAATTTAAGGAACACCCTAATATATATATTTAGGTTTTAAATTTTTAAATATTTAAATTAATTGATATAATACAAAATAAAATAACTATTATCAATTTGTATACACTTTAGTAATTGTTATGCATAAAATTTAAATTAAAATCAATTTTAATCAATTACTTTAATAAGAAAGTTTATTATTTAATAAATCACTCTTAGTTTTTAACATATTAATAACATTATCATTATCAATACTAAATAAAACATTTTTTTCGACTGCCATTATCATTAATGCGTCCAATTTTTCTTCATTCATTGAATTTCTCAGACAAGTTTTAATTATTTTTAATAAAGAAAATTATCTCTCGCATGTTACCTATATATAATATATAATATAATATAATATAATAATTTTTATAAAAATTCAATTAGATCTTTAAAATAAAATACATAAAAATGTTTGGAAACATTCCAACTGCATACTTACTTGGGGGTACACGACAATGTCAATAAGTATTGATTAGCCATGGTCAAGCAACGATATGCATCACTATATAAATTGTATTTTATCAGAACATTATAGCAGCATACCATACAATTATTGCAGGATTTACATTCTAATTGAACAGTGTTATTTTCTTCATTTTCATTTTCACTTTCATTTAATTGTATTTCAAATGATTCTGGTAATGATTTTTTTAATCCATTCCAGTTTTTAATAAAGCTATGAAATTCCGCTCTTAATTGATCATAACTTATATCAGAATCAAATTTACATAAGACTTTATACAATTTTTTTAAAGCATTCGGTGGTATATTTTGTTTTTGTAAATCTTCAAAATTGTTGAGTGATAAAAAGTGTAGATCTCCATGCAAAAACTTATTAGTAGAACATTTTTTTTCTATATTAGATATAGTTTGATCTAAAATTATATTAAAAACATCTACACTATATCTTTTTTCAGGGCATAATATTGGTTCATTTTTATTGTTTTCATAAAATAATTTTGATTAATTTTGAAAGAAAAATCTTTCTCAATTAATACATCCATTTCATGTTTTTCATTAAATTGTTCATTTATATAATTTATAAAATTATCGGCTTCTAATTTTACATCTCCAAAATGCCTTTGACATTGTTTTAACTGTATTAATGCACAATTTACTAACTCCTGGGTTTTTATCAAATTCATACCCTTGGTTTGAAGGTATTTAGATAATGGACCAAGAATTTTGAATATATTTAAAAAAATAAATGATGTCAAAATAATTTTGTATTGTAAAAGATATTCTTTAAAATTTCAGGCCTTCACTTTGATATCAGAGTTAAAGGTTTCTGACAACTCAATAATATTTAACGCTGTAATTAGAGCAATGTACAAAGCACCATTGTCTCCGAAAATTCGGTCTAATGCCTTTTCTTTGGCTCCCTAGGGTGTGTTTCCTATCGTTGCTAGTCGTCTTTTGTCATTTTCCCCAATTATTGATTTCCAGATATCTATTCGTTTGTATGATTTTTTTAAATAAACAGCATTATTGTTTAAGAAAATAAATAATGAAGCTGCTGGTAATGTTATACTTATAGCATCAACCAAAACTAAATTTAAAATATGACTATAACACCACACGTGCACTTGATTGGGTGATGATTTAGATAGCTAAGCAGAAAACCCATTATATTGACCTTGCATATTTGCTGCTCCATCTGTAGCATTCCCTATACAATTTTCAATGTTCAGTCCATTTTTAGTTAAAACATTTTCCAACATAGTATGAAAGCTCTTCCCTTTTGAATCTTTAATATTAACTACTGCAAATAATTTTTCATTAACACCAATCATATTGACATATCGTATTATAATTGAACATTAATCTTGAACCGAAATATCTTATGTTGTGTTTATTTGAATTTAAAACATACCAGCTGCTTGAACTTAAATAACTATTGATTTTTTCATTAACATATTAAGTATATCAATTATTTCATTAATAGTAGTTACACATATACATACCATATTTCTAGAAATACACAATATTTTAAGAATTGATAATTATCCATAGAATAGAAACGAAAAAGCGTATTGTTATTTATAGCTGATAACCTGATTTTCCAAACTAAATAAATACATTTTTCATAAACAAATTATAAATTTTAATAGATTAAATTACATTTTTGAATTTTATTTAAATAAATATATTCTTATTATTGTAAACAATTTTCCAAGATTTTTGACATTTTCTGGGGGGGGGCATGTCCCTCCCTTACACCCCCCATATGGGTGCCCTTGCCTCATACCATATTAGCTCTTTAATAAATTATAAGTCCATGTCCATGTTGTTAGGGCAGCAGCTGGAGCACAACCCATTATTTAACCTTATTATTAAGTAATAATTATTTTAAGTCTAATTAAATCAAAAAAAAAAAAAATGGTATGATATGTTTGGGAAAATATGGCATCATTGCCTGATATTGTTAGCAACTATTATCATATACTAGGCAATGATATAATTTCCTTCCGCTATTGGTAATGTCATAATTTCCTAGGAATTGTCATCCTTTCCTAAATGTCAACATTTCCGGTAAATTATACATATATAACTATCTTTATAAATATTCAATCATTGATATTTGTATTCATAAAAAATATATTTTTCGCTCGTGTCAATAGATAATTAATTTGTGACAATATGTTTTAATAAAAATTATTTTTTCTTTTAAAGGTTTTTTAGGCAAACAACCAATTCTCATAAGCATGAATACGAAAAATGTTCGACAAAGAGCAAGATTTATTTGGTCTAACATTACCATACTAAACAAAAATATTGAGCAATTTATAAATCAAGATATTTTTCATCATGATATTTCTGAAAAAAATTCCACCAATAAAAAAGGTACATTTAAATATATATGTGGTTATTTATTCAACATAAAGACCAATTTTTTCTATTATTTAAATATGTGGATAATAATTTTATATCACAATCGTTTTTTTTATTACTTTATGCTAATTATTAATATCTAAATACTGATATTAAATAATTTCAAAAGCCAATTTAATATTTGGCTTTGTTTATTATAATTTGACTGATATGTTGAGAACTATTGATTTAATTTTTAATCAATCCGTAATTTATTCTTATTTTTTTTATTTTTTAGATCAAAGTTTGCCTTGGTGTTATAATTCAGTTTATTCTATCTTAAACAGTTTAATACAAAACAATATTTTATATGCCTGATTTTTAATTCCCGACAAAGTAGTCATTCTATTAATTAGTAGGTAATAATTATTTATAAATAAGTTATAATGTACCAGTAATTTCAAAAAGATTTTTATTAAGTTTGTTTAAATTTTAGTTATTTATATTAACATCAAACTTTTTTTTGTATATATGTTCACTCTGAAAATTTAAAAAAAAAATTTTATGACATTTGTTAGAATTCAGAAGTATTTTTTTTTTTTTGTTTATTTGTAGTTTAAAATATGAAGTAAAATATATTGATATTTGTAGCATTATAATTACTTTTTGTTTAAATTTACAGTTTTTATATCTTTTTTTTTTTTTTTATTGTAAGTACAATTAATATTATTTTTAATATACATAAATAAGTTGTTTATATTAAATTCGATTCTTTTTCAACTATTTTCTTAACGTTTAGAAAATATTATCCCAGTATTCAAATTCACAAATTATAGTAAATATCAATATTTGATTAATTATTACTTCCATATTATTTAGATGAAACACAATAATTAAAATTAAGGTAAGACTTAAAATAATGCAAATGTTTTGTAGTGATCAAGCCACTATCATCACAGAAGACCCAACATAAATGAAAACATTAAGTACCTATAACACATTTTTTGTTAGTTGTGTTTTCAAGTCCACCACTATAATTCGGTATTATTTTACCTTCTCTTCTTTATAAACCAACTTCACTTAGTTAAAACATATTTCCTATAATTTGCCTCCAATAAGTCCCGAACTGTAATTATTAATAACCTTTTATCGTACTCGATACAAAATATATAAACAAATCATTTGAAATTAATGAACAACAAGAATCAGGTGGTCCATCCAAGCCTAAAAGGGCTCGTAAAGAACTATGGTATTAACCTCGAGATTAGCTGTTGCTTTTGAAAAATTCAAAATTAGTGAAAGGGTACATTTGTTTAGAAGCTGGGTCATTAGATTCTTCTGACTACATTATCAATAGGAAATCCATACGAAATGTTAGAGCTATCTATCGGGAATTATATAACCAAAAATGATAGCATCCCTTCACTAATTTAAATGTAAAGTCGGTCATTGTTCACTGGGATACTAAAATAATGGAAGCATCTCTACAGGTACAAATTTTTAAAAATTCCTTCAAAAAAAAAAAAAAAAAATTGAAACCAAACAAAAATTGTTATAATCCGCTCTATTTACCTTACGCTATTTACCGATCCTTAATCTACTGTACCAAAAAAAAAGAACCTTTTTAAATTATTGAAATTTAGTTTCGAGAAAAAAATTAATATCATTTTTAATACATGACCGACAAAAAATTAAAATGTATTTATATTTTGTTCAATACATTTTCTGTTCTTCAAATGTTGACGCCCTAGGCCCAGGTGAAGGCAAATATCCTGCCCTACACAGAACATTTCAGAATTAACTCGTGTAAAAAACATTTAATTTAAAGGATGGGGCCACATTTTATTTGGTTTTTCATTATCTTCAATATCTAACATTAAGGACCATAAAATGGGCCAATAATATTTTCTTTATCCGGAGACATGTTGGTGATGGATAATAATTTTAATTTTCTTGCTTTTTTTGGTGTACAAAACAATTTTAAAGCCAAGAATATTCAATTTTTGAAGACATTCGTTATGCTGTTTAATACTGTTTATTATATTGTATACATTAATTTGAATAAATGTATTGCTTTTAAAAATATTGATATCCATTATTCAACGGTACATTATTTTATTTTAGCGACGCGTTTTTCTTTTGAGTATTCTCAAACATTTTGAACAGTTCCTTTTCATTAGGAATAAAATTATATAAATTAATTTTCAATAAATCCCAGTACTTAAATTTGTCCATCTTTTTCATAAACCAATGAGGCACACACAAACACTTAGTTTTCTCAGATGTCACAAATTTTTTATCATCTATTTGTTCACCTTATTTATAAAACAAAATACAACTAGTTAGGTAGATAAAATGATTAATAATAATTATTTGCATAAGTTATAAGATATAAAAAATGAAAAATGTATACATTAAAATTAAACGGTAGATTTAATGTTCTAAAAGAAATTAAATATAATTTATCAATTATTCACGAAAATGATATTGGATTATTAGAGAAATTTGCCTCCTTTACATTTAGATTTATTTCATGGTTATTACAATACTTGAGAAAACTATATATTTAATACATTTAATAAAAATATTGAGTGGTTAAAAAATGTATAAAAATGGATTTATATTGAGCCAACAATTTTTTAACCAGAGAAAAAATCTTTTTAATAAGCTTACGAAAATACAATTTTCAATTTAATTTTGCTTTTTCAAATGAAAAATATTTTATATTATATTGATATAATAAATTACCAAATTAACTTTTAAAATTGATGTTCTTATTATAAAAATAAATAAAATAACTAACAAATACATATTAAAAGTAGAGTTTTCCAACTCCTGTAAGACTCGGATTTCATAATTAGAAAAGATTGTTTTGAATCAACTATATCATCACTATAAATTTAGACATACAATATCTTATTATTGATTACACCTGTATTTTTGTTTTTACATACTATACTTTGAGGTATTATTTATTCCAGGACATTAAGCCAAAATTAAAAAAAAAAAAATTGTTTTTTATTTATATTTCATAACCAACAAATTGAATGAAATTGTTGAAATTGTTATCAGGTTAATAGCTTTTTATTGTGCTACTGAAATATTATAATTATGATATGTATTTAATTACCAATATTAAAACACGTTTTTGATAAAAATGTACAAGTATTCATGTACTTTTCCATACATTTTTTTTGATTAGTTAATTGTTTTGATGGATCAAATAATTCAAACTCTCTGTTTCTAGTAAAATTAAATCTTTTAATAATTTTCAATTGGGTTATTAAAGATATTTTTCCTTCAATCATGAAATGACCATAACCAATATCACCTAACCCTTTGCCTATAACAAGAAAAAATAATATTATATATAGTTAACATAAAATATTCTAATTAATTTTTAGTTAATCGAGTTTTTCTGTTAATTTTTTCAATTACAGTCAACTTTAATTTATAGTGTGTAGAGTTGTACTTACTAAGAACATGTTCATATTTTTTAAACGTCTTTATAAATGAAACAGTGCTGCATTTGTTTAAATCTTCTAAACTCAGGTAATTGAACTGAGGTAAATTTTGCATTGCTATCAAATTTGAGTTCCAATATAAACGCAAATTATCTTTAATAATATCGACAAAATCATTTTTTGATATTTTAATTAACTCTAGTGTACCTATATTTATTAAAAACTTCTTAATAAAATTGAACATATATATTTCATATTTAACTATTAACTAAATATTCTTTATAATCTAAATATTTTAAACTTTTAAACATTAATTGAAGGAAGTTATTAAAATATTAAAATATATATTTTTAATAATAAGTTATTTAAAATCAATTTACTATTGTAAATTGTAATAATGAATAAAATAATGATGCACATAAACAAAAATGCGATTACAATACAAACAAATGTGAAGTAAATATTGTATTTTAAAAATAAGATGATCAAAAGAAAAAAAAATGTAAGAATTACAAAATAATACAATATTAATCAAAAGAGAGTTAACATTTAATAAAGAATTTTTAAACTATAATACCCAACCTAAAAATAAATTAATAATCATTTGTATCAAAGTATGAAAGTAATTCATTGTTGCGTTCCGTCTGTTCAACAGCTGTTATAGTGTAATAGGATGTTTAAAATTTTAACTCAACTTTAAATCAAATATTATTTATTGTAAAAAATATTCTAAGTCAAAAATTAAACTATAAAATAAACTGGCATGAAGCAAGGAAGCCTTGCTTCGAATGAACTAAACCATATCTGTCTATGGGTTTGTTTTGTACCCCCTTATAAACCCCGATCTCGTATGAACTCCATATTATTCGTTTCCTCATCTCTGTCAAAACAGTACTAGTAAGTATATAAATTGCTGTTTAATTTGTTACTGAAAAAAATGACAGAACCAATTACTTTTTATTGTGCATCCAACCCTGGATTATAATAATATATCTATATAGGCTGCAATAAAATAAATAAATAAAAATTGGTTGACTTCATATCCAATATGAACTACCTTTCTGTGAATGAACTTCTGTCTTAGCATAACTACTATCACATGTTATATAATTAGTATTGTACACAGATAAACAAAACAATTATCTCATTAAAATAACAAATAATTAATTTAAAATGCATCTAGATAAGATAATAGATAACTATTTAAATATTTATCTAGATAAAAGATAAAATATAACTATATTTATTTAGATAAAAAATAGATAATTTTAAGAAGTTTCATCATTTAAAAGTTCTTCTTATAAAATAGTTATTTTTCTGTAAATAAAAAATTAATTATTAATCATTATTTATTTGGTTTAAAATAATCTTCTTTATTTAGTTGCACAAAATAAGTATGGAAACGTATTTTTATTTTTATATATCCAACTATAATGTTTTAAACATAAATATTATATAATAGTATAAATAAATTGTTTTTATTAATTTTTATTTGTATATTATTAACTATCAGTTTACTAACCCCAGTGTTAAAATTCATAATGATGAACAAAAAATGAATCATCAAATTATAATTTAAATAATTAACAATAAAAATGTACCTAATATACCTAATACCTTTGTATTCGTTTATTACTAATACATACTATAGATGTGATAATGCTACCATGTTATTTTGTAATATTTTAATTTAATATAATGGTCATAATTTACATTTAGTTAAATAAAATTCATACAAAAACGCTAAAGCATATAATATAAATGTATATTATACATTTTGCTTTGACTATAAAATAATGTATGTCGTTATAAAAACGTAAGTCGTATTGCATTCAAATCATATGACATAAGTGATGAGGATATAAGGGGTGGTTCATTTTCTAATGATGAATGTTCATCTGATAAAAATAATTATATATTAGAGAGTTTAAACACTGAAAAATTAGGGAAATCAACCGATGATAAGATTCATTATGATGTTTAACTAATTCTATCAAATGATTGTGGAAGTTATCATAAATCCAACGATGAAGTAGAAAATATGGGACAAAATTGTATCGTCATAGCCAAACCAAAGAACAAAAAATTTAAGTTACGATAAAGTAAATGAAAAATGAGGTGTGATTAACAAAAAATGCAAATACTGAAATCGATTCATTGTCTATTTTTTTTTTACAGATCCTATGGTAGAACATATCATGTCTTGTCATAATATATAGGTTACGGGTAAAGTTTGAAAATTTTTAGTTTACAAATTACCCGAATAAAGTAAACCTTACTCATATGAATAGTATAATGTGTACATTATCCAGTGTGCTATGGATAAGGTATGAAGTAGAAAAAAAATACCAAATCATATTAAACACGTAAAACATGGTTGCATACGTTCGTTATAATTAATTCGAAAAAAAAAATTATTACCTAATTATTTATTATTAGGTTATTACTTTATACATGAAAATTTTTTAAAAACTATATAAAATATAGTTATTTATTGGAACAGTTTGGATTCGGGTGGCATTTTGAGTTGCAAAATATCTCTCCTGATTAATATTTTATTTATTTGTTAAACAATTATTTTACTTAAACATTTTTTAAAAATTGGACCTCTGAAAAGAAATTGTGTATTATTTATTTTACACAAAGATTTTTTTATAGCCAATATTTATAAAATATTTATTAATGGTTCATTATGATTTATTTGTTTTTTTTTTCACGTTTCTTATTTCAGATAATGCTCGTATGTTGTAATATTTTGTTCCGTTAAATTTACCTAATTCTCATTCTTTTTATTAATTAATTTATTAAAACTCTCATAAAATTTTTCTTTTTGAGAAAACAAGTTTTTTTTAAAAAAAATAAATAATCAAACATTAATAAACCAAACAAGGAAACTCAAAAACCGATAGCACCGTACTCAAATTTTACATTATTATATAATATAAATGCAGACGATTTATCATAATGCACAATTTATATTTTATTATACCTATTTTATTAATATTATCAATAATTTATATTTTGTTATATTTTATTAATATTATCAACAATTTATATTTTGTTGTATTTTAATTTATGAAAACACTGTATCCAGTCAAAGGTAGATAATGTACAAACTACCCGGTTAATGTACCTACAAAATAATCGTTTTACAAATATGTTTACTTTATCCAACAGACATGGGTTTACATTACCCGATTTTCGTATTCTATCTGTAACATATATGTATATTGATAAAATAAAAATTAATGTTTTTCTTAGTTAATTAATATTTGTGTACCAATAACTAATGAATAACAGTAATATTTAATGCAGATTTGAGGGGGGGGGGGGGGACTATGACAAATACCCCACTCTAAGAAATTTTAAAAAGTCTGCAATTCTTTGTCTGATAATCAAATGCTAAAGTCGATAAATAGCAGTGGCGTAGCCAAGTGGGGGAGGGGACTAAGGGGACTATAGTCCCCCCCATGGGCCGTGTTTATATGTATAGTGTATCCTGACTATTTAATAGAATCAATGGATGCTCGTTTTAATCAAAGCTTATTGATGTTATTTTATAGTGATTGCCACTTGAAGAACTTATTCCGGCCAATTTAAATATGTATGACGATGAAAATATTATAAAAGCTGCTAAAATATATGCCCAAGATCTCCATGATGATACCTCATCTACAATCAGAGCTGACCTGTTCATATGGAGGCAACAATGGAGTCAAAATACTATTCCAAAACCGAATTCTGCTCTTGATTCACCCTCTCATTGCACCAATCTTCAACCTAACATTAAAATACTTTTACAATTATTCACCACGTTATCAGTTACCTCTTCCACTCCAAAAAGAACGTTTTCTGCACTTAATCGCTTAAAAAAATTTTTAAGAAGCACCATGTCGGAAAAGAGACTGAATGGGTTAGCTATGGTTAATATAAATAAAAAAGAGCAATTCCATGAAAATGAAATAATAACTGAATTTGCCAGAAATTCGCCTAAAAGAATGCAGCTGTCAGAGTGGAGCAAGTGACTGAACACTGAAACCAAAATTATTATTTTTATTATTATTATTACAAATTATATATTCATAAATATTTTTAAAACTGTACTAAAATGCTTGAATTACATTTAAAAACTTGGTGGTAGATGAGGAGAGGGGTTCAGGGTGAATTCTCATGTCCTCTCTTACCTTACTTATTCAAAAATGTGATCAGCCTTTCCCATTTAAAAATCCTGGCTATGCCACTGGTAAATAGTAAATTTTTATTTACTATTTTATACTCAGAAATCAGATAATTTTCTCTTTTAAATACTTGTTCACGGTTTATTAAAAGTTGGGAAACACTGGCTTTTCTCCCCGGTTTATGATATTCGTTACTACGCAATTTTTAGAAACTTTATTTTTGGTATATTATATATTTCTATATATGTGGTCTTTATAAAACAGTTTTTATGATATCGATATCATAAAAATTGAGCTATAATCAATTAAAAACCGTTAAAATCGTTCCTATTCACCCCAAACTACGGTACATATATTTGAGATACAAGTTAACATTTTATGTTTTTATAAAAAAGTTCTGTAAAGTATTAAATATATAAACATAAAATTATAAGTATTTATTTAATTAGATTTATATTATTATTCCATTAAAAAAAACTATTTATAGGTAACTTATAGCCTATAGAATAAGTAAATAATAATAATATAATAATAATCCTTTTTTTGTTCCGAAAAAATATTTTATTGATAGTCTATCGCTTGGGCGTATTTTAGGGGGGGGGGGCAAAAGGGCGACCGTCCCCCCTAGAATCCGTATTTAAGGAATTGATTATATGTGAGATACACAATTCAATTTTTTTTTAATGTAGATCATTTTATAACGAAATCAAACTACGCATGTCTGTAAATACTGAATTAGGCTTTTTGTCGGGTCCATATTTAGTGAAAATCATATAAAATACAAGCGTAACTTTCAAAACACAGACAGGTGTTAAAAATTAACTACACAAAACTCAATTCTAAGTGGATCCGGCATTAGATTAAAAAAAAAAAATAAAACCACAAAAATTAAGGATTCACCTGATTTAAATATTACTAAAAATTCTACATGTAAATTTTTGAACCTGAATTAAAGAAAAAATTTAAGTCTCCCCCCTCCCCTAGAAGTAAGTCTAAATACGCCCCTGATTTATCGTCCATAAATATTAAATATTTAAATATATAGGTAACCATAATTTTTTACATATTATTGAGTCAGCAAATTTAATTAGTTGCCCCACCCTTTCAAAAGTTGAAATGACGCCCCTGATTTAATGATTTTAAATTCAATAATATACAAAATATAGTCAATAAAAAAAAAAAAAAAAATTTATTTAACGAAAAATAATTATTATATGGTTAAATAAAACAATTCTTAACAAATATATATTACATTAAAATCTCAAATCATGTAATTTTACTATTTATATAAATTTATAAACATATAAATCTTATTTTTTTTTTAAAAAAAAAAAATCATTTTGTTTCTTTTTTATTAGTTTTGATTTTAAGTAAGTAATATTTTTTTAGTAAAATCAATTGTAATTATAAATTATATACATTTTATTTAATTAAAAAAAAAAAAATTGAAAAAACTACTAATCAATAAAATAAATAAAATGAGACCCCTAGGACGATTCAAAATCCGATAGATTGACGTAGTTGTCAAAGATGTAGTAATGATAGACCAGAACGCAACTTTAGAAACAGCATATCAGAGAGACAGATGGAGAGAGATTTTTATGACAGAGATGGTCCTGAATGGACCGCTAAGCTGATGAAAAAGATAAATTGTATTTTTATAAACGCTGGTGAGATATGGGGATAGGAATATACACATGATACACCATTAATTAATTAGTGTTTACATACACTCTGAACTTTAATCTATTCAAATGTAATGGATAGTCAGTATGTATTAATCCTTAATATTTTATTATTAACTCCTAATTATTTGTATGTAAAATTCTTAGAACAATAAGAACAACATTAAAACTTAAAGTGAATAATTAAGTCTTACACAATAAATAAATGTTCTATTGAAAAAAATGTACTTAATGATTGCGCAGAAATTTTTCTTAATGTGTTGAATTTTATTGAACTCACACCAAAAGATTTTTTTTCACTTAATTTGCAATATTCAATTAAATCCTTTTTTTTAGAAATTGGATTGTATACATATTTAGTAAGTCTTATAGATCCTTTTATAATTAAATACATATTTTCTGGTGAATGTCCTTCTTTCAATATCCACCTTCCCGGTCCATAATTTGTATATGAAGCACTTCGGATGAGGGCCATTTGAGATTCCTTTAGATAAATCAAGAACACAAGTAATTTTATTTTTAATTATTTTGTAATAATTATTTGTTATTTATTATTATCTTTCAATATAATTTATTCTTTTATACTATTGAACTCATATATAAGTATAAATTACATTTTAATTTAAAATAAAATGCACAATACACAAATGTTTAATAGAGCATGAATTGTATTGGGCACCTAAGACACATTTTAGGTAGATATATTCAAATTTTTATTTTATTAAAAATTGAATGTAAATTGAAAAAGTTTTTTACATGCTCATTGTTGAAAAAATATCAAATTAGTTAAATCAATTTCATTCAAATTAAATTTCAACACAGTATTGGATTGTTATTGTATAATATATTGGGTAAACTGGCAAACATTTTTGTGAAAAGTGCGCGAATAAATATTTGTAAACAATGTAGGTACTTATATAATTAAAATTAATTTTTAGTATTATAAAAACATGCAACACGTATTACAAATACCTACTAAAAGAACTTGGTCGCAATAGAGCATTAAGAAGTAACAAATAAATACTAAATTACTTACAATTGGACAATGATTGAAAAATTTAAATCCTACTGCGAAAATCCATTTGATTGATTCTAATTCGAATTGTGTTCGCTCATTTGGTGGTTTAAACATAATTAATTTATGCTGAAAATGTATGTTTATATTTTTACTTTCTGTCAGTTAAAATTTGAAATAATTTCTTACAAACACAGATATTTCTTCGGACTTTAAAAGAGTTTCTTTTTTTTTTTGATTCAAATAAGTGGATTGGTGTAAGAATGACATTTTTTTTCCATCAGCCATGATAAATTATCAATCACCCTCAAAACAATAGTTTTAAATCTTAATAATGGCAGACTTGAGTTCTAGAAAATCAGACCACTAATATTTAATAACGTCATAAAAACATGCTATAAAGTAAGTCATATTAGGCTGCCAACGAAGTGTTGTATTATCATATAGAATATAGATGACACCTAACACCTAATTTAATTTAATTATTATTATAAACATAAAATTAATATATTGTCAGCAAACGCACGCATACGCATACGCATATACACACCACCTTCAGGAAATGCTGATCAGATAGATTGCAACAGAATAAAATGACCACCGCAAGACGTGATGAGGGTTCGTTCTGCTGCCATCGATGTGGAGGACGGAACGCTGCCCGATTTACAAGTGAAGTGATCGGCCATTCTTTTGTTTTTTAGTATTATTAAATATTTTTCGTTGTTTTAAATTTAATTTTAAAAGGTGTTCATATTTATTAATAATTTTTCTACTTTACGTACTTGTGCGAGTATATGAGAAAGTTGGTACATTTACAAAAAGGGTATTAAAACTACGAGTATATTGTATTTCAAACCTCAATCCAGTGCTAGATCATATTCTTTGTCAGTTTGAGGGGAGAGTACAATATAGTTAGATAAAGGTTACCTCACGCTCGAAACATTCAGTGCTAGATCTGTTTCGAGTGTAAAATAACTTTAGAGCTACTAAAGGAAAGTAAGCATTTTAAAAAACCTGTTTTCGACAATCCTATTAAGCAGTGCTAGATCGTAGTCTTTGTCACTTAAGAAGGTAGTCCGGGTCAATTATAAGGGGTTTTTCTTTACGTGCTTGTTTAACGGTTAGAGTGTCCAACAACCAACAAATACTTCGTTTTTGTGTTGATATAGGTCAAGCCTTTGCATGGTGTATACGACAGAAGGAATTAAAAATTGTGATATAACTAAACATTTATAGGCAATTTCAGATAATTTTGTTTATTAAATATAAATAATTAAAATTTTCCAAAAATTATTTGTTACCTAAAATATTTTTCTAAACAAATAATATAATAACTATTTGTTTTACTAAAACTGTGGGAAGAAATTTGACCTAATTAAAACAGGTACTTATTAAATAATGTCAGTATGACATTTATAGTATTTAATTACTTACATCTTGTAAATCAATTTGATCGTATAAATCCATTTTATTAAAAGTAAATTTAATATGTTTATTTGTTATTTTACTAAAAATAAGCAATTATAAATAAATAAACTACACTGAAATGGTACCTAAGCAATTATTTACTTTATCAAAATAAAAATATGGATTTTATAAATAGGTTACTTCCTTTGAGAATATTATAATAGCATTATTATTATTTTTTTTTTAAAGTTTAAACCAGGGTTTGAAAAAGAGAATTTGAAAAACAATTCATTTTACGGTATTTCAAATTAAAACGTTATGTACTTATTGTGTTTTACATTTTGCGTTATACCGTTACACGTAAAAAACTTTTTTTATTCTTTTTTGTTTTATTAAAATATTCATTATAATATCTACAATTTTTAAATTTAATTTGAAGTTCCCATGGTGTCTTAGAATAATATACACTTTGGACAGGAGAGATAGTCATCATAGTCATACTCAGTGGTGCAACTATGGGGGTGCTAGGAGGTGCTTAAGCATCCCCAAGTTCTATGTCTTTGTAAATTCAAATATCTATAGTTTAAACAATAATTTAGGTAATTTTATATTTTAAAATTTTATTTTCAGTTATTTTTTTCTTATCTTACATATCATTATTTATATTATAGTATATTTTTACTATTATTGTGAATAGTAGGTAACGTAATATCGTCATGTTGAGATCACTGGATTATAATCTTTAATCGTATAGTAATATATAGTAAATTATCGATAGGAGTACCAATATGACGTCATAGACGATCGATAGCGATTGTAATAAGTACAAACTGTCAATAACTGTGATAACTAATGATCTCGTGGCTCGACCTTATGATTTAAAATTTGTGATAATGTGATATTGTTTGTTTCAAATTTGAAATTGCAAGTGTTTGTTTCAGCTTTTTAGCGCAGTTATTACATTTTTTATTCGATATAAAATATTCATAATGTTTTGTCTTTTTAGTGATAGTTACAAAATAAATACTTTTTTTCTTTTTTTTTGTTCTTTATTTGGGTTAAATAATCTAAACAAATTATGTATAATAAGCTTAAGTGTTTACAAAATTAAGGTTACAGCCAGAAGACATGAAGAAGAAGCTGCCCACTGGTGACACTCCAGTAACAAAAGAAATACTATTCAAAATAAGTCCAACCATTCAGACAGTGAAACGATTGATGATCCTGGTACAAGCACATCAAGTGGTTTGTGTGAAAATGTTTGTACCAGTACCTCTCAAATTTTGAATTTAGGACTAGGAGGTATAGAAAATGGACCATACCGCCCAATTTTGGCTGTTAATACTTAGTACTATCTTAGTTTTATTTTATATAATTATTTTGATTGCTTCGAAAAATGTTATAGGTACTTACCTATTATTTTGTCAATTTATGAAATATACAATTTAAATAATTAACTTATTTTTTAGTATGCAATTAAAAACACTTATAGTTAACTGCTTAATGCTTTACATATGCTTTAATGCTTTTAGACTTATCTAAAAACAAAGTTTGGGAAGCAACATAGATCTTTTAATAAACAATGGTTTGTTGAATGTGCATGGTTAGATATAGCACTACATTAGATGCTACCTTTTGTTATGTTTGCCGCATATTTGATACGAGTGATGTTGAACTAGCATGAACTAAGACTGGACTAAGTAATTGGTAAAAAGTAAGTTTATATAATAAATAAATAATAATAATACTAATAGTAACTTAGGTATTTAAATTAATCATTAAATTTATACATTTTCAATACAATCTAGCAGTGGCGCTTAACTATATTTTAAATGGGGAGGCAAGTAAAAAGTTTTACGGACCACCACCCCCGTTTAACAAACACAAAACGTGAGACGCTTTGCCCCTATCCCCCTCCCCCATACAATACTTTAATATTTCATACGACCATACACACATACAGTATACAATATTTTACTCTAGTATCATTTTTATTTAATAATGCCTAATGAAAGTGTTCAAAACTAGTTTTAAGTATTACTTAATAATTATAAAGTCAGATGTATTAATGTATTTATTATAAATTACCAAGTTTGTAAACAGGTATGTATTTTATAGGTAGGTACCTACATATCTATATACCTAAAATAATTTTAACTTTGAGTGAATATGGCCTGTAAGTAGATATATATATATATATATATATATATATATAATATAAAATATAAAACTTGACAGCAAAATTAACTTACACTTTAAACTGACCAGAATTTAAAAATGTAAAATTACAAATGTCTTATGTGTTATGAATAAAGTTCTGATTTTGTAGCTCTATAATATAAAACTATAAAAAGTAATTAAAATGAATATGGTTTCATAATTATATTGGCTTCTAAAACACCATTATTCACACACTATAAATAATTTTTAATCTATAAAATATAATACCAACATAATAAATTTAAAAAAACCATTAAAATATTGTAAAAATATAAATAGTTTAAGTTTATTTTAATTACGATAATAATTTTCTGAGAACAAAGCTATATGATGAAAATGTTTTAATAACTTCATCAGTATTTATTGCAATATCTTTCTCACAAGAAATTAACATCAGACTTTCTAATCGTTCTTCGCACATTGTACTTTTTAAACGGGTTTTAATGAGCTTGAGTTTTGTAAATGCTCTTTCAGGGGATGCACTTGAAACTGGTAATGTTAAAGCAATACGCAACGCAGTGTAAATAACAGGAAACACTTCTTTCAATCCAGTAGAAAGTAAAATCGAAAAATCGAAAACGAATGCCGCGTCGTGTAGACATGTATTTGCCGCGCGGCACGGGGCCGCCGGATGCTGCGAAGTCATGCCACTGAGCAAAGCTGCTCCGTCTGGACGCGCCTTTACGTGAAACATACGGATCGACGGTCGACGAAAAAATGAATGATAAATAATAGTATTATTAATATAATTACATAAGTATAATTCTCTAAGCAGTCTAAGCTGATAAACTGTAAACTAGATTTAAAAATAAACTAAAAGTTCACAGTATTTGTATTGTTATACAATTTGACGTTATAGTATTTTCACTGCGATTATTTTTGTTATCTTATTATCCCCGGTGAAATTTAATTTCTGAAAATCTCCGATGAACTAGATAAATCTCGTTAAGTGTCGTCGAATCTAATCAATTTAATTTCAGTTTTGTCGTTTATATAAAAATACCATTTATTTTATGATTAAATAAAAGTTGTCTATTATAAAATAAATGTTAAAATCAATATAATATAAGGCTTTCATTTTTTTTTTAAAGTCGGAAGGTGTCATGACATGGAGGACACCCTTCCCCTCAAAATATGCCACTGAAATCATGTATAAAATATATAAGTACCTTGATATTTGTGTGAAGAAGTTGATGACTTGAAAAACTTTGTGATACTGCTCATTGATGAAATATTTTTCCTCTTTTGACATGCATTCAAACGACGTTCTCAATTTGTACAATTAATACTTCCTCTATTTTTGCCACAGTTGCAGAATTAATAATTGTCATGGTTCATAACTGTTGTTGGATTTATATAATAATATCAGTGGCGTAGCCAGGGGGGCTAAGGGGGCTACAGCCCCCCTGAAATGTTAAGAAAATTTAAAAATTCTTTTAATGGTCTATGATATTCGCTCAAAAAGTTTTAAATTGTGTTTTACTAATTTTAAATTTTCATCTTTATTTTGTTAGTTTTCTACAGCTTCGGCCGTGCTAGTAGGTATTTAATGCATATATTATTACTTATATAACATTATGCATAGGTCGGTTTCATGATAAAATCTATAAATAAATATTTGTAAGCGATTAGTGACAAGACACCCGACGGGCGACGACTGTTCTTATCTTTACGACTTTACACTAATCGTATAATGTAATAGGGGTATAAATAATAAATATACACAAACGGGCGTTGGAAAATATTATAAACCGGCAGTCGGGCAGTATCGCAGTGAACGCAGAACGTATTATTTTGCCATTTTGATATTTTGGTTGTGCAACGTGGTTACTGTACAGGATTTAAATTTTTCAATCTAACTCAGAAAAAATCAAACTTTTTTGAATTTTTTCACAAAAAAAACAAAAAATGTAAGTAAAATGTTTAATTTGTATTTGAAGATACGTTGTAGGTTGATATAAATATTATGAAAAAAAACAAATTACTGAACTGTATATATGGTTTTAAAATTAATTTTAATACATTTTTAAGACTTCATACTTCGCCGTCGCGTCGCGTCGATTTTATAACATAATATTTATAATATTGTTCATGACTTTTTTATTTTATTGTTTTGACTTTATAATATTTTCCAAAATAAATGCTTATCTATAAATATTGAACCACTTAATCCAATTATGAAAATAAATAAATATTTTTTTATATTAGTCAAACTGCAGTGACCCTATCATTGAAGAAAATAAGAAAACACAGAATATTGTAGTTTTTGAAGAAAAAAAAACAAATTAATAAATCATAGTTACAGACAGAATCTGATTCTAAATATGATATTGGTCTTTATATAAATTGTTCAAAACCTCTAACCAATACAGAAAAAATTTTAATTTTACATAATTTATGGGTTATTTATGTGAATTATAAATTTCTAGCTCAAGATAATGGCAAGTTTAAAGGTACTTTTTAGTTGAAATGGCTTAACACATTTAATTGGTTAGCTTATTCAAAACTGAAAGAAAGGACCTTTTGTATGTATTGTGTACTTTTCTTGTATCAAACAAATGTTGGTAAAGGTTCTCACGTAGATCTGGGCAAACTTGTAGCCAAACTTCTTATTAAATTAAAAGATGCATTAGAATCATTAAAAAATCATGCCAACTTAAATTTCCATAAAACTGCAATGTTAAATGCCGATAATGTAATTAAAATTCATAACAAGGAACAGGATAATGTATATATGCAATTAAATACTAAGAAAAAGCAAGATATTTTAAAAAATCGTTCATCTTTGAAACCTATTATTCAGACTATTCGATTGTCCGGAAGGCAACAGATTGCATTAAGAGGGCGTATAGACTCTGGACGAATTGAAATGAATGAACCTACTGAAAATGATGGAAATTTTCGTTGTCTCCTACGATTTAGAGCCAATAATGGTGATATAGTTTTAAAAGAGCATCTAGAAATTAGTGATTTGAATGCTATGTATACAAGTCCTCAAATCCAAAATGAAATAATTACTATTTTTGGAGAACTAATTCAATCTGAAATAGTTAAACAAATATCAAAATCCAGTTTTTTTTCTGTTCTCGCCGACGAGACAACTGATATTAGTCAAATCGAATAATTTTCAGTATGCATAAGATACCTAGATGAAGAATCAATAATAGTTCGGGAAAACTTTTTAGCATTTATTCCTGTTCAGGATGTAACAGGAAAAGGTTTAGCTAATACTTTACTAGAAACATTAAAAAATCTTGGTTTAAATTTAGAAAAAATGCGTGGTCAATGCTATGATGGGGCGGCAACCATGTCGGGTGCTTTTAATGGTGTACAGGCAATTGTGAGAAAAAAATATCCTAAAGCGTTATACACTCATTGCATATCGCATTCTTTGAATCTTTGTTTATCTGCAGCTTCTAAAGCTCAAGATATTCGAAATGCTTTTGGAATTGTATCAGAATGTTGTGCATTTTTTCACTACTCCGCAAAAAGAATCCAAATTTTAAAAGAAAAAGTTTTAGAAATTAATCCAAAAACTCAGGCACATAAACTTAAATCACTGTGCGAAACTAGATGGGTTTTGCGTCACGAGGCTATAATGATTTTTAAAGAATTTTTGCAGCCAATAGTTTCTGCTTTAGAGCAAATTGAAAATTATTCAAAAAATAAGGAGTAATAAACGAGCACATAGTCTTTTGAATAATATCTGCAATTTTAATTTATTAGTAGCTATCTATGTTTCAAATAAATTATTGAGTTATACTTACAATTTATCTGAGTATTTACAAATTAAGAATATAGATTTAGTAAACGCATTTGAAAGTGTATCCAAAATCTCCAAGAAATTTCAAGGTATTAGAGAAAATTCAAATGTCGAGTTTCATGAAATTTATGAGGGAGTAAAAAGTATTTCATTTTCGTTAAATGTTAATGAAACTATGCCACGTATTAGTGGTAGACAAAAAAATCAAAATAATGTACCTTTTAAAGGTATTGAAGAATTTTACAGACGTACAGTATTTATTCCATACTTAGACGATTTGCTTTGCTCACTAAAACAACGTTTTCTTTCACATAAAGATACTATAAAGTTATTACAGTACTCGTATGTATTGCCGTCTTTGACTGTTGATAAGCCATTTTCGTGTTTAAAACCCGCTGTTCAATTTTATGAAGACGATTTACCAGGTTATCAAGATATTATTGAAGCTGAATTTAAATTATGGCAGTCTAAGTGGAAAACAGTTGGGCCAAAGTTCAGACCATTAAATGTAATTGAAACCTTAACCAACTGTGACAGAAATATGTTTCCAAACATGTATCAACTCCTAAAGTTAATATCAGTACTACCTGTATCGACTGCTACTGCAGAAAGGAGTTTTTCTTCTTTGAGAAGACTAAAAACTTACCTTAGAAATTCAACTACAGAGTCAAGACTTATCGGACTCGCACTACTATCCATTCATAGAGATATTGACATTTCAGATGATTAAATATTGGACAAATTTGCTAACAGTAGAAAGGCTCGAAGGTTAAAATTGTCACTTTAATTGTTTGTAAATAAATATTGTTAATTTATTTTTATTCATCACATTATATTCATGTTTATTAAATTCGAGTTTGTTTTATTATAATATAAATAAATAATATAATTATATAATAAAAAATTTAAGTTAATTTTCAGTATGAGAAAAAAATTATACAATATATTATATTCTGCAGTATTTAGCATAAACTCAAAGACATTAATAGTCGGTAAACTTAATTTAAAATTTTAATAAATGCATTTGTGTAAATCGTATATAATAACAAAATACGCTTATATCTATTTAAAAGAATAATAAAACATATTTTAACATAGAATTATATACCACTTATACTCCAAAACATTATTAATAATTAAATTTATAATTATTAAATTCCAAAATGATGGACATTTTAAACCTGATTAAGGAATGCAATTTTTTCCACATCAAAAAGGAGTCTTAAGAAACTAAATTATGGAAAAGAGGGAAATTGATGTGAAAAAATACAGATTAAGAATTAAGAATACATATTAAGAAATAATATTAGAAAGAAAAATGTTGTTTATTTTCTAATTAATTAATTTGAAGGTACAACATAATTAAAATATGATCAATTTTTCTATTTAACAAATTAAAATAAATATATGAAATTAGGAAAAAATTGCATTCCTTAATCAGATTTAAAATGTCCATTATTTTGGAATTTAATAATTATAAATTTAATTATTAATTCCCTCTGTTCCATGATTTAGTTTCTTAAGACTCCTTTCTTTTTTTCCTCCTTCCCTATCTTTAGCACCAGAAAACTAACGACTAAGTGTGCTGCATATTTCTTTTTGGTTAGTATCTGGAAACTTGGTAGTAATAACATCTAAAGTAAAAATTAATACCATTCATTAAATAAGTCATAATTAGCAGCCATTTTGATAATTATAAATAATATACCTAATAAAATTTTGTATGTTTCAGTCTGAAAAATTCAGTTTTTTGATACCATTAGTTTCCCTGCCAAATGCACTGTAAAGTAGCTGTACTGATTTAGATATTATTTTTGAAATAACAGTGTTCAAGTTTTCAGATAATTTAGATGTGCTCTTGATATTAAGCACCATTAAACATTTCTGAAAAAAATAATTAAACAATATAGAGTACAATAAAATAAAATATACAGACTAAAGGTAAATAATTTTTATCAATTTTCTCATCATTTCAATATTCATTTTAATTTTGATTTTAATTTGATTTTAATTCATTATCAAAATCTATGAAACTTTCAGAATCCAATTTTGATAAATCTATCATTTATGCGGAACGAATGCAGTTTAGCTCCCAAGCGATTTTTTGGAATTTTTTTTTTTCAAAATGAGTGTTTTTGCATGCTTAATTTGATGGTACTTTCAAAATAAGCCGGTCGAACTTATTCTGGAAGTTATGACCAAAAAACTTCAAAATGCTTAACTTTTTCAAAAAACGTGATTTTGAATTGAAAATACAAAAAATTTAAGTTTTTAGAATTTTTTTTTTTTTTAGAAACGTTTGTGTTTATATGCTTTGGTGAAATATTTTGGTGAAATCAGAATTTTCCTATCGTGCTTACTTTTTATGTTAATGTCAATAAACCTTATAGAATTGAATTATAAAGTTATTTCAAACATTTGCATATTTGTAAAACTCAAAATTAATTTTTTTGACTTTGTTTTTTTTCATTCGATGAGCAATAACATATATAAGTTTTTGGTGAAATCAAAACTAACTTATATTTTTTGGTTTGGAAGATATAAATTAAATTAATAAGCAATAAAAAATCAAAATGTACAGGTAATGTATTTTATCCATAAAATATAATACTCAATATTCAATTTGATACAACATAAAATATCTAAATAAAATATCGTCATCAGAAACGTCGATCCCATCGTTGTTATATTTATGTGGATTGTATAAATTGCCGACTAAACGAAAAAATTCAATTACAGGGTCTAGATTTAATAAACGGCATTTTTCAAGAAACATAAATTTGGCCATGTAGCCGCCATAGAAATGTTTTTTCCTCGAGTATTGCGACAGCGAAGCTTTCGCATGTTTCCACATTCCTTCGACTGTGTTGGTGTGGGCGCCTGTAATTGGGTCTTTAAAGTTCACTGAGTGGTTCACTTTAAAATGTTTGAAGCCTTCGTCATTCAAACAGTCGTAAGATCGCAACTACGACAACGACTACGCAAAAACTCGATAATATAGGTATTATAAGTAATTTTTAATCGTGGTATTTTATTATTATTATTATTATTAGCTACAAGCATGAATTTATTATAGCTCAACATAATCATCATTACAGTAATGTGATATTATAAATAATATAAACATTAATTAAAAATGATATTAGTCAGTTAGAACCTAAAGATACTTTAATATTAATGAGGAAATAATATTATATAGTACAAATGGATAAGATTATTATAATGTGGAAATAATAGTATGTACTAAAAATGGGTATTGGACGATTATGGAGAGTGTCTTTGGCGACTAGTGTATTTAGAATTGAAGAAAGAAGTGTGATTAGTGGACTGATATTACCAGTGTGGCGATACCTTACCTAGCTATACCTAGCTATACCTTAGCTATACAGCACACATCTGAACATACGATGAATCGTTGGATGTTCGATGAAAGTTTATATGTTTGTCATTGTGGATTACGTATTTCAATACGTGACAAATCAAATGCTTTTTTGGAAAATAGTACAACACAATTTGTTGTATGCCAAAAAAATTACACTGACCCTTCAAGATGTCGATACTTTAAATACAAAATAGAATGCATAGAATGCAGATATTTTATGTTGTATCAAATTGAATATTGAGTATTATATTTTATGAATAAAATACATTACCTGTACATTTTGATTTTTTATTGCTTATTATTTTAATCTATGTCTTCCAAACCAAAAAATATAAGTTAGTTCTGATTTCACCAAAAACTTATATATGTTATTACTCATCAAATGAAAAAAACAAAGTCAAAAAAATTAATTTTGAGTTTCACAAATTTGCAAATGTTTGAAATAACTTTATAATTCAGTTCTATATGGTTTATTGACATTAACATAAAAAGTAAATATGATAGGAAAATTCTGATTTCACCAAAATATTGAGCATATAAACACAAACGTTTCTAAAAACTTAAATTTTTTGTATTTTCAATTCAAAAACACGTTTTTTGAAAAAGTTAAGCATTTTGAAGTTTTTTGGTCATAACTTCCAAAATAAGTTCAACCGGCTTTTTTTGAAAGTACCATCAAATTAAGCATGCAAAAACACACATTTAAAAAAAAAAAAAATTCCAAAAAATCACTTGGGAGCTAAACTGCATTTATGCCAAATACAATTAGATCGTCGTATCTTTTTTTGGTTTCTTTTTTTTTTGTTTGTTTAATCCACCAACTCAACTGTGACCACCTCACCGAGAGATAATCTACCGACGACTTGAGGCCGTGTCATATATATATATAAATACTAAAATATACTTAAATACAATATAAATATAAAGTTTTGGAACAAAAGTGACAAATAATTATCGAAAAAGTGACTAATAGTGACAAATTTCTGGCTCTGCCTACCTATTTATCATTACAAAAAAAATATAGTTCATAAAATCTTCTATATTTTAGTACCTTAAGAACACTTAATCATAGAGCCCATATAGGAATACCTATATTCTAAGTAGTGAAGATAGCTACAATTAAAAGCAAGACATTTTCACTTATGAGAATACTTTTCATATTCATCCATAAATAATTATCAATATAATTGCCATAAATAACATGGTTAGGTACCTATAAACGTAATCAAAAATCAAGCATTAAATCAGTCATTTTTTTTAAACATGGGAAGTACTGAAATTTAAATAAATTGAAGTTATTTTACCTAATATGAAACCTCAAATGAAACAAATTAGAATTATTAATCATAATTAAATGTAATATTGAACATTTTGAGTATACACTGAAAAAAAAACCTTGGTAATATTGATAAAAATGTAGGTTTAATCAACAAAAATATTGTCACTATTCAGCTTACAAACATTTTTGTTCATTTGACAAATTTAATTGATTATTCCATAACATCTTTAAAAGTGACAAATATTTTATCATTATGACTAAAGTGGGATTGTAACTATGATAACCAAATTTGATCTCGATGAACATTGTATTTTGTGGTTTCAATAAACTATTTGATTAACTTATTACAGTCATTTGTTACTAGGATCATTCGCCTTATCATTTTAATAAAATATGTTAGGTATTTCTGATAAAATAATCTGTTAAAATCTAATTATATTTATCATTACAATAAATTATTCTTGTTTATATTAACTTACTTAAAATTGTTATATAAATTATGCATTTTGTGATATCTACAATACTGATTTGTAATATATATAAAACACATTAACACATTGTTGCATAAACTGATTAATAGGTAGTGTCGAAAAAAACAAAATTAAAATGCAAATTGAAAATCTATATTACATATTAATATAGATATTATATTGATATAATATTACAAAAAAAAAAAAAACAAATAAAACATTCAGAAGGACATTTGAATCTTTTGGCGCGTAGATAATTGTTAATAGTGGTACATCCAGAGTGGATTATTTTTTTATAAAACCACACTTTATGCTAAAGTAATGACGGAAATTTACTTCATAATTATTCGTACTTAAAAAAGTAAAGACGGATATAAACGTCATAATAATTTTTACTTAAGGAGTCTTATTAATCGATATGTTTTATATTAGAAACATTATTATTGACAACAAAATTAGATGGAGTTAGAACAATAAAATGACGAAATTGTCCGAAATTTCTCTATAAGGTATCATACTGAATGACAGAAATTTCCGTCACTACTCGTTAAAGGGTTAAACATAATAAGAAACAAAGTAATTAACAATAGGTGAGTATAACAATATAATAACCATATTTATTTAAACATTATCAAATATATACATAAACATTATTTTTTTGGCAAGTACAATTTTACAATAAACAAAACAAATAAACAAATTATTTAATACATTAAAATATTTTAAGAGAAAAGTAATTAACAATATGTATAACAATATAATAACCTATAATTTAACATTAAAATAAATATATTTAAATTTAATAAACATAGATATTTATTTATATATAGGTACAGTAACATAACAAATTAATTTGATTAATTAAAAAAATATGAATTAATAAGATAGGTAGTATGAAAAATAACTTATTAATTATAGTAAGGTACACAAAATAATTTTGAATAGGTAAAATAAATTGAGAATGCGAGCTTACTATAGTTCAAGCATAGGTAGGTTTATTTATATATATATTTATTTATTCACCGATCTATACCTCCATAAATAAATTTAAAAAAATGTCTGTTATTTATACAGTTTACTAGAAGAAAAAAAAAGTATTACTTATTCATGGATACCTATGTATTATTTTCTAAATCGAAAATCAGTTGATTTAGATTAGGATGGGATTTATCATATTTAGTTTTGATATTATATAAATATTTTTGAATGAACTGCCATACAGCACATGATTCAATTGGATATTCCAAATTGAATAAATGTAATATTTTAAATTAGACATCTACCGCTCGTAGAATCGTAAAAACTTTATATTTAATTTGATCGAAATATACAACTATTTCTTTTGGTTGTATAGGCGTGCCAAGAATTAATATGAATGGTTGAATTGGCAATTTTAGACTATTCCAATTAGCTATAAATTCTTCAGCTTGTGTTATAGTGTTACAAAATACCATAAATGTGTTTTGAGAGTCTTTTATTGAGAATTTTACCATATTTTTCTTTCCTTTGTCATCAATTGTGACTTTTTTAGAAGTCGGGACGAATAAAGAATGTAATAAATAAAATGTGACCGCTTGTTTAATACCTAAAAATAAACAAAGTAATTTGTGTTGGCTTTGGTTGATCTAAATATATTAACATAAAGTACAACAAATACGTCATAATCTTTAATTAAGTTTTATTAATATTAAATTCATGATTTACTTTCACTTGGATTTTCTATTTCATTAAAACTTTCTAATATTTTCCTAGAGGTTTGATCTTTAATTTTTAGATGCAATATTTTAAATATTTTGGATATTTTGTTTTCATAATTTCCTAATACATTGTAGGAATTTGGATACAATAAATTAAAATCAATATCAATCTGCAAATTAAATTAGTATTAAGACTTATAATTTGTATATATTGAATTTACATAAAGCTGATATTGTAGTTTTATTAATATATAAATGTTGTGGTTCTCAACATTTTAAGTCGGTGGTGCCCTTCTATTGGACCAAATTTATCTATTGTGCCCTTGGCTTCTGTGAATACCGATCACGACTCAAGAGAAACATGATAAAAATGAATAGTAGTTCTCATTAAAATTTACCAATTTAAATAAAGATAAAAAAAGTATTATGAGAAAAGAAAATTGCTTAGTAATATCATTGATAATAAATAGGTAGTATTTTAAAACTTATTACTATTTATGATCAATGGTAATAATGTAATATGTAGGTAGGTTTTTTTTATAGTTGGTAGGATATTAAATGTTTATTATTTATCTAATATAGGTACTACAGAACATAGAAAAGAATACCTAACAATATAAGTGTTTGCAAATACTGTAAATGTTTACAGTAGTCGTTTACAGTATTTACTATTTGGTGTTTGTTAGATTTAAATATGCTTCATGATAACATTAATAGTTTTTTCTCCATGATAATGGCAGTCCACTCATAGATAAAGTTCCTTCCTTTATTATCTATGAGTCCACTGCTATTCTGTTAAGGTTAACGTTAACCAAAAAACAGTTATATTTAAAATTACATTATTTACATTTTACATTACATTCTTATTCTTATTAAAGTTTTCAGTCACGTTTTATTAATCCTTGAAATTTGTTCAAAATATTTAAACAATCATTACAACAAGTTTGAATAATTTAAATTGTTAGGTGCTGTAAGTACTCAATACATGATTTTTTTACAAAACGGTTTAAGTAGGTACCTAGGTAGATTAAAAGTATATATTAAATGATACAGATAGGTATTATATCAAGTAAAGTTTTACAATATTTTACGTTAATTATGAAATATAATTTAAGCCATCACTATGATAAAAAAAAATAGGTAATACCTACCTATATGTAATTTATTATGTGCCTACTTTTTTATTTTGAATTTTATTTTATTATATTATTTATATTATTATTCCCATGTAATGTCTTGAGAATAATTGTCAATTTAATTTTGGTATAAAGGATACATTATCATACCTAGGTACCTACTTATATAACAATTTGATATAAAAACATTTTTTCCTTACCAATTTATATCCCATTGGTACTGTGTAGCTTGGCCACTCTCTCATTATTTCTTTAGTTGATGTTGAGTTTTCAATTTTATTTAGCCTATATTTTACTGTAGCTTGCCAATTTTTTTCAAGTTCTGGAAAACTGCAGTTATCATGCTTAATTTGATTTAGAATCAAATTAATATCTTCTTCAGGTTCTGTAGTATCGAATAAAAACGATTAAAGATTACCACATTGTTCGGTCATAAATTATTTTGAACTATATTTACCATAGTTATTACTATTCCATTTATTAAATTTTGTGTTTTTAGATGGTTTTATTATTTGCAGTTCATCTTTATCTTTTATCACTAATCCACTTGTCTTCAAAGTCCTCATTGTATTGAAATATTTACAATATAATTTCCCTTTAGGCTGTCTTGATTGATCTCTGATGAAATAATTTTCCTGTAAACAGTGGATATATGAATTAAATTGTTATTTATCCGCACATTCTTTAATAATTATAAATTAATGATTATATTATATAATATATATATTTCAAACCTTCAATTCGGATGGAAATAATACTTGTATTTGGTTTGCAATATTTTCAGCTAGTGCCACAGTCATATTTATTTTTGAGGTAATTAGGTGTTGTATTATAATTTCTACCAATATTGTTCTTATGTCATTATTTAAACAATTATGTGATTTATAATAATTAACTATCATAACACCCTGAGTGGAGTTCAATACACCTCTTAATTCAAAATCTATACATTTTGCAGGTAAGTGTTGTGTACTTTGTGTAGATGCTACAATTTCCTTTGAACTCGAAGAAGATGGAATGAGGTGAAATTATGTGTTTTCAGATGATTTATTTTTCTTTAAATAACTTTTTTGCCATGTTTCTACATTGAACCTGAAATTTATCTAAATACCCAAAGGAAATTCCTTGACTAGTTTTGAAATTTCAAGTGAATTTATTCTTGATAAATTATTAATATCTATAAGTTCAGCTATATGTAAAATAAAATATGTTAAATCATAAAAAAATATGTGAATTAGTTATTTATAGAATAATTATATCAAGCTTACACAAGCAAGTTTTGTACAAGCAATTTAAACCCCATTGGTTTAATAAGTCACTGATTTGCTAAACACTTTCCAATGGGTAGGTATAACCAGCAACTGTTGGAATATTTACATATTCAAGTTCATCCTAGTTTTAAAATATAAAAGTATATTATTATTTCAGTTTTTAATATTTTAAATGTGATACTAACTTGATTTAAATCAATGGAAGCCTTTTGGGCTGAATGAGAAGACTCTTCATTCAAATCATTATTGGACATCATTGATTCAGACATTGAACTATCCATATTGTCAAAAATATTTTGGTACTTATTCATTCTTTTATAAATTAATATAAATTAAATCACTATAATACATTATTATACTACCTATCATATGTAATTTAATTATATGATGTCTTTATAATACATAACATTTTATAAATTATTTGTTAAATTAAAATTATTCTAGGTACAAAAAAATAAACTTAAAATTTAGGTTATTAGTAAAATACAAATAAGAAATATATATTAAGTATGTTATACAAAATATTCTTTTATCCTGAACATTTTTTTGCCCATTGGAGTGTTAATCAAATTTATTGGTGGTCCATTAAAGTCATTTATTTCATTAAAAACAGGATTTAAGATTACAAATTCATTCAAATCTACTTCATAGGCTTCGAAATGAGAATGAAACCCATTTAATTTTATTTGTTTAGTTAAGATAATTATTTGAATATTATTAATAATTATTATTTCTAATATTTTGAATAAACACATTTCATTAATAAATCTAGTTAAATAATATCCTTCTTTGTAACAAGTACCTATGTATTCAATCTTATGAAAACATTCAAACTGTTTTGATGTTATTTTATATTTATTACATATTATTTGATCATATTGGCTTTTAGTAATTTTATGTTTTGGATTTACTACTAAATTATGTTTGTTTTGTTGCATTAGCAGATAGGCAAATTTGATTTGGGATTTTTTTGCTAGTGTCAGTGTAATATTTTTCCTTGAAGTTATAGAACGTGCATATGTCTTAATTTCTCTATGTTTTGTTTCAAAGCGAAAACACCAATAATGTCGAGGTGGTCCTGATTCACGTATTATATTTGGATAATGTATAAGAAAATGATGTTTTGGTTTTAATGAATCGTTAAACAGAGTACTGTATACAGAATTATGGTCTTTAATTAATTGTTCTAAATATTTTATAGAATTTTCTGTAAATTTGTAAGATAACAATAAATCAACTATTTTCAAAAGAATAATAACAAAATTCCATACCTCATCATTTTCAGAAATTAAATCTCCTACCATAAGAGGGAAAAAATGTACGAATGTCATAACCTCTCGAGCAGACATTTTTAAATGGTATTTTTGTAAATGCAGTAATGTTATTGGGGTTGAAATGTTTCCAACCTCTATAGGACCATAGTTAAAATTGGCTTTACGATTATTTAATGTTTCTAAGGAAAATAATTTAACAGTCTGAGTGTAATATAAAATTACATGGCACATATCATAATGACATATGCCTTCAAACATGTCGTGCATAACATCAACACAATAATTAGTCACAACATGAAAACTGTATATTTGATTTAAAACAGACTCTCCATAAATCCTTGTGCTTGTATAATCGTTTGAACTTATATCATTAGCATAATTTTCTATTGTGCGCATTAACTGTTTTTTCTCAACAAATAAATTTAAAGCTTCAGATTTACTTGCTTTGCAAAATCGGCAATAGTAATTTGCTGATAAAGATTTACTAAAATCAAGCATAGTATTCAATCCTAAATTGTCTCCTAATATTAGGCCTAAAATAAAATGCACATGAAATTCCCCTTCTTGTGTTGAGATTATGATTCCTTCTTTTTCAAGGATATTAATTTCATTTATTAAATGTTTTAAACATGGTTCATTTCCAAATTTTTTATAATCAGTGGTTTTTATAAGAGCAGCCAGGAAAATGTTTGAGAGAAGTGAATTGTTTTCTGCAAGTGGAAAGCTATAGTATATAGCAGACATTGATTGGGACATAGCATGTGACCCTAAAGGATTGTTAATTTCTACGTCATCCATATATAAAAAAAATGGAAACACTAAATTTCCTGTAGCATACTGAGATGTTTTTTGCTTCCAAAGATTTCCTTGAACAAAATGGGAAATATTAAAATTATCATTTTTTAATAAATTAAGTTTATAAATAAAGTTATTTAAATTATCACCATGTTCAAGATATTTTTTAAATTGTTCTTTTAAAGATAACAGAACTCCTTTAGTCACTTTTTCACCGTATATGGTTTCTCCCAAAAGTTGAATGTTACAAATTGTATTGTTTATCGTAAATTGTCGCACGTTTTTTACATACTGATTTTGGACTAACCATTGTTCTAAACGATACTCAGTTTTACAAAATTGAAAAGGATTTGAAAATACTGTGGAAATTTTATTTAGTTTTGATTTAGTGGTTGAATCTTCTACTTGTGTTTGATTTAATTCGTTAAGCATTTGTGCCATTGGTTTAGTTAAATGTTCAACTATACTATTTTGAATTTTCAATACATCTTTATATGTAAAATTATTATTATTATGCAGACTCATAATAAACGTAATTGCTGATTTATATAAAGAATTAATCGCAGAATCTAAATCAAAATATTGAGGAGATGTTTTTGAGCAATTAGGTTGGTCATCTAATATGGGAATTTCAGTGTTATTTTCTATTTCATCTCTGACCTTATTTGCATTTGAATTTATGTTATTAAAATTGTCTATTGAACTACTATCTATATTTATATCACGACAAATATGTTTAGTTGAAATGTGTCTTTTAAAACTATTTAAACATTGAAAAGCCTGATGACAAGACTCCTCTACACATTCATAGGTACTGTATGATTTAAGTAAATGGAAAATTTTTAAATGAACCACCAATAATTTTAGGTTAGAAAATTCAGATTTACATATAAAACAAATCATCTTAATAATTATAACTTAGCTAAAGAAAAATAATTACTATTTTTAAAGAAACCTGTAATATACTTGTTTCAAAACTGCAGATGTAAAGTAGATAAATACCAGTTCAATATCTTACTTAAACCTACAAAGAAAAATAATTATACATTTTAAAAATTGTTATTATCTTACAATATGTGAATATTAGGTTTGATGAGTTATTATTTGAACACCTTATTATTTTTTCACACACATATATATATATATATATATATATATGTGTGAAAAAAGTTTTTCACGGATGACTTTCATTAAAAAAAAGTAATAATTAGTACCTAATAATTATATTTTAAGTATAGAACCAAACTAACAAATTCTCATTTGAAAAATTTTATGCTTCTATCTTCAACTAAACATAAACCAAATTATAAAAAGATAATATCCATGAAGCAAATTCAACATACCTAATCATTAAAAAAAACATTGTAATTGAACTGTAATAAAAATAGTACCAATGAAAAAAATCTAAAATTTATGTTTATGTAAACATTGTAAGCTGTAAATAAATAAGTATTTTTTATGGCACATTCTCAATTTTGTAATCATTATTTGGCACAATATAAAAAAGGTTGGCCACCCCTGTCTTAGAAGGTGTGTAAAAATATTATAAATATTATATAATAGCGTGGCACAAGGTGTTGCGCATTGAATAATCGCCATTGTCTTTACGTCTTATGGTTATGCTATATTTGGGCTACGACATATCCTAGAACATTTTAATAAAGAACTACGTTTTTCAAACTACCGACCAAATAATTTATACTTAAAGCCAGTCTGCCATAACTCAAATGATATAAATATTAATATTAAGTGCACATTAAATGCAGCGATTACTCTCATTTACATTTAAATTTGAATCGCATTTGTATCATCTCGTTATCTCTCATTCGGTATGTTTTATCTTTATAGACCCTTCTTTAAAATCATACAGTCGATAACATGAACAAAATTCGTATTTTCCTTTAGTTACCTTTTTTTTCTTTTCTTTTTTATTAACAATTATTATGTTTTACTTTATTTTGAATAAGTTATCTTCTAAATGGAATACTCTATCTATTATTCAAATAAACTATTAAATTTAAAACTAAATATTATCTAAATATAATTGTAAGAATTGAAAATATTTAATTACTATTAAAATTATATAAAATCATAAAAAGTTCAAAAACCATAACTTTTAACTGTAGGTTTATATAACCACTCATCATAAAATTACATTTTATAAAATATAAAATGATAGTTTATTAACAATAACGGTCTGTGTTTTTTATAGGTTATATGTATTTCGTGTGATTTGCATTCTACATTGGAGTAATTATGCTGTCATGGATGATTTTAAAGACAATATTTTTAAAAATATCATCATAAATAAAAAATAGTTAATGAAAATCGCCTGAACACGGTCCATATGACAACACATTTTTAATATTTTGTATTTCAGTAAATAATTTAAATATGATAATAAAATAACTAAAATTAACTATAAGTTTTATCCTATGATATATTTACTATATTTTAAGTTACCTTTATAACCAAGTTTGGAGAGTTAATATACCTATGTTTAAGTAAATATTATACATTTTATCTATTATTTATTATTATATTCATTTTGATTTTTGATTTTTTCAGCCTATTCAGTTGAACCTGAGTGTATTTGGGCAGAAATATCTATTAACATGTTTATTTTTCAAATGTATAAGTATAATGGTACCACGTAGTGAAATAAAATAAGATTTCGTTCCAAAATTAATAATACATTGTTCGAAAAATACAACCCATGGTTGGCCAGTAGCACGCGGACAGTACGATAAATTGAATAGAAAAAGAAAAATATTAACACATCATAAAATACTTGAAATTATAATGAATTAAAATACTCTATTATGATACCATATTCGGAAGCCTTACACAAATTGAAGCTTCATCATTAATACTAACAAAACCATTAGATTTATCATTAATAAAATCATATTAATTAAATTGATAATATTTTGTTAGGTACATTAACAATATTTATTTGTTAAAATTGAAAAATGTTCTATGACTGTTAAAACTAAAACTTTTAGTTTTTCTTTTAATTTTAGTCCAAAAAGTTACATTTAGCAATACATTGGAATTTGTATTTTATAAACAACAATTTAAACTTTCACACTGTTTCACGAACACATCCATTATTTTTTGTTATGTGAGCTAATCAAAATGTCATTGTTATATAATATTTACTTAATTGTGCCTGTTTGTATAGGTAGTGTGTGTATTATGCGCATTTTAATATTATCCATAATAATAATTATGGTCTGTAGAGTATGGTCTACACAATGTCACAACTCACAACGTTGCAATCTATTCGGCCGTAGCCCGTATTTATAATATATATATATATATATATTTGTACAAGAATGGTTAATTAATTGTATATACATGGGTTTTAAGTTTTTAACTTCCAAGTTCTATTTTTCGAATAAATTTATTTAACTATCTAGATAAATTACATTAGATAACTCAAGAATTCATCTAAGATAATTCATCAGATAACTAATTTTTTTATTATCTAGATAAGATAAAAGATAATTAATTATTTATCCAGATAATTTATTTAGATAATTTATCTAGATAATGCTCAACACTGGTCCTCATTCAAGTTTACTTTTTCACACAGAAGTTAGATGGCTATCCCGTGGCAAGGTACTTGCACGTTTATTTGAACTAAGACATGAGGTCCAAATATTTTTTGAAGATCATTCTTTTCAATTATCTTCAAAATTACACGACTGCAATTGGCTTCAGGCGCTTGCGTATTTATCTGATATTTTTTTACAAATAAACAATTTAAATTTGGCACTTCAAAAAAATTCAATAACGATTTTCAGTGTTTCGGATAAAATTAAATTAATGCTTAAAAAAATAGATTTTTGGAGGGTATGTATTGAAAATGACCAACCTGAGGTATTTGAAACGTTACACAATTTTCTATCTGAAAATAAACTAGTTATGTATCGGGGAATTAAGAAAAACATAATTGAACATCTGGAGGGGTTAAAATTATCATTCAAAAAATACTTTTCCAAACCTGAAAAAGAAAACAATTGGATTTCAAATCCTTTTAATGAAGAATTCTTTCAAAAAGCGACATCTTTATCAATCGTAGAAAAAAAAAACTTGATAGAACTTTCATGTGACATGACTTAAAAAAGTGAGTTTAAAAGAAAACAATTTATTAATTTTTGGGTAGATATTAGAAACGAATATGAGCGACTCTCTGACAAGACAATTGAGTTCCTATTGCCATTTACCGGTACGGAGTTGGTCGAAAAAACGTTTTCTTCATATATATTTATTAAAAATAAGTATAGAAATAAACTTGATGCATCCAGATTTACGATTATATCTCGCATCATTTGAACCTGATATTAAAAAACTATGTAATTTGAAACAAGGTCAAGGATCTCACTAATTATTTCATTTAAATTTTTTGTTTATTAAATAAGTAAAATAAGTAATTTTTTTATGTGTCTTATTACTCAATATAAAAATATACATATTATTACATTATATTATATTATTGTTATTTTTAATTAAATGTTTTAAGAGTGGTTATGTGAAAAATTTTTAAAAATATAAAGAGGGGGGGTACAATTTAGAAAAATATTAAGTTTAGGGGTACAGAAGGAAAAAAAGGTTGGGAACCGCTGGTATATGGAAAAAATTTACAAGATCATAATAATAAATTAAAAGAAGTATTTGAGCGACTAATAAATAATAATTTTAAAATACAACCAGAAAATGTGAATTTTTAAAAAGAGAATGTATTTATTTAGGTCATGTAATAACAAAGCACAGTATAAAACCAAATATTACTAAGATAAAATCAGTGTTAGAATTTCCAACACCAATAAATGTAAAAGGTATTAAATCATTTTTGGAACTGCAGGTTATTATAGAAAATTTATAGAATCATATAGTGCATAAGAAAAGTCATTAACAAATTTACTTAAGAAAGATATAAAATTTAATTGGGCGGACGAATGTCAAAAATCATTTGATAGTTTAAAGCAGGCATTGTGGTCAGAACCTATATAACAGTACCAAGATTTTGCAAAACCATTTATACTAACAACCGAGGCGAGAAACAAAGCGTTAGGAGCAATTTTGTCTCAAGGGGAAGTGGGAAGGGACTTACCTATAGCATATGCCTCACGAATATTAAATAAAAGTGAAAGTAATTATAGTACCATAGAATTAGAATGTTTAGTGATAATATTCGACGTTAATCAGTTTAGATCATATTTATATGGAAGAAAATTTATAATTATGAGTGATCATAGACCATTAACGTGGTTATTTAATTTCAAAAATCCTTTATCAAAACTCATTAGATGGAGAATACAACTAGAGGAATATAATAATGAAATTAGATATAAACCAGGAGTATTAAATTCAAATGTAGACGCACTTAGTAGAATGTATACTATAGAAGAAATAAAAAGTGAAAGTTACGAAACATTTTTAAATAAATTGGAAACACAGTTAATAATAAATAATAATGTAAAAGAAATAATAGGAAATGTATTAGATGCACCTGATACGTATCATATAGTAACTGAAATAGAAAAACAATATCATTTCAATTCGGAAATAATCAAACCTTATCACCGAGTAAAATGATAGGAGATATAAAATATTTTAAATCAGACAATCAATATATAATATTTTTAATAACTAAAAATAAAAAACGTCAATGGTCAACATATGAAAATATATACATATCATTAATAAACTTAAAACAATTTTGTTTGAAAATGATTATAAATAATATAATAATCGCAACAATAGAAAGGAACTATTAATTTAATTAGAGGGTAACACAAGCACATATTATATATGAATCGTATGGCTATATCCTAAGTGTGACATTAAAAATAACTATTACAGAAAGACATTAGTATGATATATAACGGAGATGTAGGTCCTTACTAATTATATGGTGGAGAAGACAATTAGTACATAATAAATTAAAACCATTATAGAAAGACACTAGTATGATATATGCAAAATGCGGGAATCACGAGGACAACTGGTTACGTATAGGTAATCTGGGGTTGAGCGCACGAAACACAAGTAACATCAAACTAAATACCGAGGTGAATCGCATAGGACGAGTGGTTTAGCATTCACTAGGTACTGGTCAACTATGAGAAACTTTGTATACAAAAGTATAAAGGGAGTTCCGAATAGACCAATGTCAGAAGTGTTTAAAACGTGTTTTAGTGAGCTACTCCACGCTAGTTTATTTGTTGATTTAATTAAATAATTTGTACTTAGAAATATTTCAATAAACAGTTTAACATAGTATGAGTATTTTATTTGGAATATTCCTAAAGACATTATTACCTTTACGGTTTAACTGCCACACTTAACAATTGAAATCTACAAATTGTAATCCCAGGATTGATATGTTAGCTAGAAAAATCCAGCAATATATTTCTCATTAAAAACAAATTTTTTTAATCATTAAAAAATATTTAAAAAAAATGTTGTTTTTTAAATGTTTAAAATTATGTATAATAATATGTAATAGTAAATACTGTAAAGTTTAAATATAACAACAAATAAAATCCTGTTTACATTTTTAATTGATTATTATTCAAGTAAAAATAAAATGTCTAAAAAGTTTCGCACTCGAAAGGCAAATAAAATCAAACCAAAAATTTTGATTTAACCCGCAGTAATCAAATGGTTCGCCATCATTGATTTATACCAACAACAACTTAGATAACTGAAATATTTTGTAGACTACCTACTTGTAACATTTTGTTTTATTCCATTGGATGAACTAAAATAATCGTTTTAATTATTTCATAAGTAGATGGGTATCAAATATAACTATAGTATAACAAAATATTTTTTAAATTTCACTATTCATAAAATAATTTATAATAATAACATTACAACTATTGAATTATTTATGATTTATAAATCAATATTTGTACCTACAAACTTTCCTTAAATGATTCACTTTTCTGTTCTAAACATTCAGAAGAAATAAAATGTGATCTTTTTCATATTATTTTCTCCTGTACCTTCTTGTCTTCCAATCGTTCACTCCCCTTTAATTGTTTATTTTACAAGTCTATAATTTTTACATATTTTAAAGCTATATAATATCAATGTAATTTTTCTATATTTTTACGAGCATTACTGTTGAAATAAATTATAATTGTATATAACTAGGTACACCCCATATGTACACTTATAAATAAAATATTATAACAATTATAATAGTTATACTAACCACAGATAATAAATATTGAATCAAACATATTATTTGCAGCCACCTGAAATACAGAGACACAAAAGACAGTCTGGAAATAGACGACAATCTTCGCAAGCATTAGGTCCCGATCCAGGTAACGTCAACAAAATTATAAAAATTTTAAAATTAACAAAATTGTACAGTTTAATATAACTATCTATGTAACCACCTATACCTCCCACAAATTTGTAAATTAGCCTTTAGTTATAAAAGCCAATAATCCTTGTTGTTGTAGCTTAAAAAAAAAATAAAAACCTTGAAATGTATAGACAATAAAAATTACAGTTACATCCGTGACTATGGTATGATCACATGAACGATAACCGTTTACGTACATTTATATATTTTAGCGACATGCGCCCAAAAAAGCAATTCAATTACGCACGATTAGTATGTTTGTATTTCATTAATTTTGATGTAATTGCTTCTTAAAACTAATTTATTGATATATTTTTTTTATTAAATTAATTAATAAATATTATGCGTACAAAAAATTTGCCTCATGCTGGACTCGATTTTGGCCAATTTTAAATAAATGTTGTACATATTTAAAGGATCCTACATTTTTTAATCTTTTTTTTTTATATCAAAAACAATTTTATTGTACCGCATAAATTCATCAAATATATTATTGCCACAAAATAGTGAATTGTTTTATTTTACATTAATATTTTACAGTAGGTGACAAATTATTGCTGATGAATGAACAAAATAGCAAACGATTAGTCATTTTACATGTCAACATTTGTATTGGTGGGGTTTTTACATTTTTGTTTGTACACAAACGAGTTGAAAGTTTGCAAGTAAAAAATTTTGTAATGTGCGCAAACCAGTATCATCAAACTATATATATTCATATTTATATTAAATTCTTACGACACTACTATATCCATTATTTACAATATTATTAATTTCAGATCGTAACTTTATAATTTGAAAACCAATTAGACATTTTAAATCAAAATATCACACAAGTTAAAGCCAAAACTTCATTTTCTAAACAATTATAATAAATAGTAATTTAATATAATTATTAAATAATATTTTATTTTGTGTTGGCTGCATTTAAAAAATAATAATCATACAGCATAAAAGGCATGAATAAATAATGTGTTTATTTAATCGTAGATTTATTTAGTAATTGAAATTTGAATTGCTTAAGATTTCATTAAAACTATTTAAAACCTCATAATTTTCTCTGCGTTTGTAAAGTTTTTAATTTTACAAAGAATAAATAGAATTCATTACTACGATGGTTCAAAAAGGTGTACTATTCCAAATAATCGCAGCTTTTGCCGGTAAGTATACGACAACATTAGTACAAGTTAAATGTGAACATTTATGTCTTATAATGTTCGTGTATTGATGTATATAACTAGCTTTAAGAAAAATTAATCAATTTTACATTAAACCATATCGTATTATACCGCTCTTGTTGTTATAATTCATACCTAAGATAAACAATTTTCTAAATACTTATACTTGAGCCAACGTGGTATTAACTCAAATAAATAAAAAGTAAAAACGACTTAGTGCATTCCGAACATAATAATCCGATAAGTTCTGTAAAGCAAACTAAACGCATGCGAAAAACTTTAAACATTTGTTACTTGGGTTTTAGCTACTCTTGGAGCAATGACCATGGGCACAATTCTTGGCTGGTCATCTCCGAGCCTGACTATATTGCCCGACGCAGTTTCGTTTCCAGTCACTTTAGACGATGCAGCGTATTACGGTTCTGTTTTTGGAATCGGAGCGTTTTTCGGCTCTATACCGGCTGGAAAGATATCAACTTTTATCGGTCGCTGCAACAGCATGATAATCTACGAGCTGTTTATCATTATGGGTTGGATCATTCTCACCATACCAAATGCTATGTGGATGCTGATCGGTGGTAGATTACTTCAGGGTGTCGGTGTTGGTGGATTATGTGCCATCATACCATCATACATTGGCGAGATTACAGAACCAAAGATCAGAGGTAAGTGTAATCTAAGTATTGGTGGATACACATAAAAGTAATAATGACGATGCATCTTGTAATCATACACTGAATTCGGAAGTCACACTTCTCGATCGAAGCACATGCGCAGTGGCGCATTTAGGGAGGGTTGAGGGTACGAATGCTCCCTGCGGTTAAATTTTAACAGTTTTAGGTGCGGCGGTTTTATTGAGACAATTATTATTTATTTATTTTTTATCACACAATGAATAACATTGATCAACAAGTGTTGTATACCATTTTTTTCATTAATCAATGATTTTCTAATAACGGATTATCCTATCGAATCTTTTTGAGTTGAATGTGATTTGAATACGACTGCTACCGCATAAAACGATTATTACTATACAAGTTCAAGGTATATATTTAAATAATCTGTGGTGTCAGGTGTAATGTATACTCATTTTTTGTGTTTTTTTTATAGTACCTAATCTATTCGCATAGACAATTAAAAAAAAAAAAAAAAAAATGGAACAAAACTGTTAAATAAAATTTACTTGTATCATAATTTGGTATGATTTTTTACTTGAACAAAACACTTTGAAATTATATACTATTAAACCATAGGATATAGATTTTTATACGTTATTCAAAACAAGCGAGGGGCATATTTTTCATTAATTAAGAGAGGAAAGGGAAGGTCTGAGATTCTAAAGAGTAACGAAGTGTTGTGTGTATTGGGGGGGGGGGGGAATACAATAATTTCGTTCCAAGGCGAATATATTCTAATATACCAATGTACACACATATGGTTTTTACAGGCACATTATCAGCGTCATTTCAAATTTTTATTTGCATCGGTATTTTATACTCCTTTGCCCTTGGCTCGGTCACAAAATATGTCGTGTTCAACGTGCTGTGCGGTATATGGGCCTTATTTCATGTATTGGGAGCAATCATGATCCCTGAATCTCCGTATATTCTGTTGAGTAAAAATAAGGACGAACAGGCCAAGGTTTCATTGAAGAAATTCCGAGACGGAAACGATGATGCTATCTCCAAGGAATTGTCTAGTATAAAGGTTGTACAAAGATATATCATATATGTACATTCAAGATAGTGATGTTTTTCCATATGACTGATACGTTTTTTTGGGTTGTGTTTTATAGAATGAAATTGAGACGCAGAGGAATCAAAAGAATTCATTCATGCAAGTTCTGGCGGACAGAGTTAATCGCAAATCTATTTTCATTGGTGTTGGTTGTATGTTCTTCCAACAGACAAGTGGAATCAACGTGATAGTTTTCTACATGAGTTATATTTTCAAAATAACTGAAAGTTCGATAAGCCCTCAAACTGCATCCATAAGTGTTGGAGTGGTTCAAGTTAGTATCGATTTTATTCTTCTTATATCGTCCTTTCTAAAGCGAGCAAGCAATCATGTTATTGTAAATGTTTTACACGCCACGAATTTTAAATCGCGCGTTAATCCATTTTTTTTTTTTTTTAACATATATCGGTTTGTGATAATTTCTATAACACGCAACGCATTTCGCCATTCGATTCCACGTTTTAAACATTTTTGAAAAACGTGTGACGTGTGATGAGCAACAAAGTGAATCGCTTATCAAACTTTTTAGGGTCATTCATCAAATGTGAAAATAAGTTCATAAATATTCCTTTTTCATCTTTTTCCACGAACCCAATATCTACGACTGTTATTGGTTTAATTTAAAATATATATAGTGCCTCAGCTATTTCATTTATTCGACCTCTTCATCCCAATTACTGTAAGATGAACGTGTGAAATATGAACAATCCATTGTTATATAAAAAATAATCACTGCTTAGGTAGACGTCAACTTACAATGCAATAACAATACGTTATTGAATATAAAATTACTTAATGGAAATATATATATATATATATATATATATATATATATAATATAGAGTGTGTTATTCTCTGCGCGTTGTATATAATGGGCACATTTTTATATCACACGTAATACCACGGCAAGGCATATCAAGGAGTATTAACATGTTGCGTGTGCATAGTGTCTCTAACTTAACTAAAATGTTTAAGTTACTACCTAAATTTTTAAGATTAAAATGTAAATTTTAGTTGTAAATGGTAAGGGCATACAGTATTTCAAATTATGTATATTTATGTAATTTTAAACTATTAACTTTTTTTAATATTGTAATCCACTTAATTGTATAAAACAAGTTTCTATCAAAAACACATTTAATGCAAACCATACACTCCTACTCAATTATTAAAGTTTACTGTTGATTAATATAAATGTTTATAATAATTTATGAAATATAGAGCTAATATGTAGGTAAGCAATATCAGTAAAATCACATAAAATTAAATTTATTAATAGACTTTACAAATTTATTTATTTTTCATTATGTTGCAGGTGATTATAACATGCATTGCAATGGCAGTAATTGATAAACTCGGTCGACGAATATTATTGCTAGTTTCAGCGATTCTAATGAGCATAAGCTGTGCTGGTTTAGCAATTTACTTCATAATGATACAACATGATATGTCGCCTAAAGCTTTTGCATGGTTACCCTTAACATTTGTTGTTCTATATATTTTGGCTTTTGCTATAGGATTTGGCCCTGTCCCGTGGGTAGTAATGGGAGAGATTTTCTCCAACGAAGTATGTTTAGTTTTTATTAAAATATTTTATTGATAATTTTAGTATAAAATATTATGATTTTAATTTTTAATCGATTTTTGTTTAGGTGAAACCCTATGGCACAAGCTTAGCAACTGCTACGAACTGGGGTTTGGTATTTTTAGTAACGTACTACTCGAATGAAATTACAAAACTGATCGGATTTAATGGTCTTTTCATAATGTTCAGTATATTTTGCATATTAGCCGCTGTGTTTGTATGGATTTTCGTTCCAGAAACAAAAAACAAAACGTTTGCTGAGATACAGTTGGAGTTAGGTGGAAATTTGCCTTCAACATCAACTGGTCCTTAAAGCGACAAAATAAAATAATTGCAAAATAACCATTATATGAATTATTAAATAAAAAACAAATTAAGTATAAACATATAACCACCAAATGATGAGTTTTTTTTTAAATGTTTCGATTTTCTAGTTACAGAAATTTGAGAGTTATTAGATGTAATGGAATTTTTTCTTAAAGAAAACTTTGCAAGTCCATCAGACTTGATATTAAAATAATTGTTAGCATGAATTATTACTGTATTTACATAGCTTATTGTACTACGTTATAAATTAATATTATATTTTGTTTATATATTCATATTAAGGTATACACAAATCAAATTATGTTATTACATTTATAGTGGTTTTTATTTTAAATATAAAATACTGTAAATTAAATTTTATCTTGACATTTGTTATTTAAATTAGTCCCATACAATGTGTATAGATACAATTTGATAATATGGTTGTGAGTTCAATAATAAAATAATGTTGATTTAATTTAATATATTTATTCATTGATTCAATAAATATACTTTTAATTTAAAAAATTGGGATAATTTATTTAAAAAATGTATCTTGCAATAATAGTATTAAGATTTATTCAATTAACCGTCTCGTAATATTTCTATACAAATTTATAAAATAAAGTTATAAAACTAATAATAATTTTTTTTAATTTAATAAATCATTTTTTTGATTTGAGTTTAATAAAATAAAATTTTTAATATTAACAATTGCCTTTATTGGCCGTATTTCAATAACACAATTATCAAATCAACCTATAATGATGATGATTTTTAGTTCAGTGTGTGTGATTAAGGATGAGTACTTTCAATGAAAATTTGGTTAAGTCGTCCTGCATAGTTAATATATAATTATTTGCAGATAACGTTGTTAATAATGGTCCTACAATATCTAAAAATATTTTTTTAAAAGGATTTTTCAAAGTCGATGTTATTGCATTTTTATTTTCCCATTTGTTATTTTATTCTTTTGGTAGGAATTGCAATTCTTAATACATTTTTTGAACATATTGTGTCATATTTGGCCAATTATATTGTTGTTTTATTTTTTTAAATGTTTTATTAAATTTTAGGTGTCCCGCTAGTTTAGAATTATGGAATTGATCTAAAATAATTTATTTATCCTCATCACTACATTATGCAGTGGCTTAGAATATAATATATATTAGTAGTCTACATATAATTATTTCAATGTTTGTATTACGAAAAACCGTATCATTACTCTAACTGTGTCCCACTTTAAATTATCGAGTTGACCTAGTTTACTCATCGCTATTTTATTTTATATGCGGAAATCTTTCAAGTTCATGAAATCTACGTACTTGTTCTCGTAGATTGTTAATTTTTTGTCTTTATTTTTATTAATTATAAATATTATAAGCCGATTGTCATTTTGATAATGTTGTATGCGTAGGCGTGCATAGACTTCAACTTCCGGTCGAGCCTGAATACAATTAACGCCCCAATACTTAGACAGTAACCCTAATTTTTTTTTCTAACACTTCAACATAGTAGATTCTGTTGTAAATTTAAAACAATGTAGTATTTATATATATACATAGAAACTACTCTCTGGTAACATTAAATTATTTCCGTATTTCTGTTTTAACTCGTAATCAATTCCCGATTTAAAATCATAATGCTTTGCAATTTCCGAAACTACCTATATAAAAAGGTATTCTTAAGGTGTTTCAATTAGTTTACTTATTGTTTCTTTAAAATGTTTATTTGAAAATAATTTTTTTCCAAATATTTTCTAAATTATTCGTTATTATTTTGTTTAATTTTGACGATAGTGTACATTCTGTACGACACCTCGACGTTACCATTTATTACTCCCGGTTGCATATGAACATCAAATACATTACTATATGATTTTTTTATTTGACATCTACATAGACAAAGGAAATCGATAATAACAAATAGAAGCTGAGCGTTTGAAATGGATAGCTGGATACGTTTAAAGTTTGTGCTGAACCGGAGTCCGTATATATACTGCTGAATCGCTTCCCCTTTTATTTCCCTGTCATCTAGTTGTTTTTCGCAGTTGTGTAATCCGTTTATTATTATGTTTTTTGTCGTTCATTGATATTGATATTTGCACCTGGCTTTTCACAATTGGTTCATGGTCATTTTTACTTTTTTTTACATCGTACATATTACAATTACAAAGTAATTAACAAATTCGTACAAAAAATATAATGATACTTGTACCAATTGGATCCAACTAAACAAGTCGTGGGGACGCTCCCCCCCCCTCGGGACGGTCCTGGTGTAACGTCCCCTCTTTAAATTCCTTCGAATCTACTTACTGGTGAATCGAATTCTTTTAAAGGTATGTTTATTGTTTACGAGCTCTCGGGGACTCGACCTCGGTGTGTTATACTTAATATCTATGGAATAGGGTTACCTCATATAAAAGTACAAGATGAGTGTTACTAATTAAAATGTATCAATAATATTGTACTTTACGTGGTAGATGTTGATGATAGGAATAAGTGAGGACCGTAGGGGACTTGATGTTGATGGTATTCTAGTGTCCCTCTTTGTACGGTAAAGCTAGCTGACTTCCTCTTCTACTGGTTGTCCACTATTACTCGTTGTCATTATATATCCATGCTAAAACTCATAGTCAGCGTTTGTCAAGATCTCATTCCTTTTCCACACACTCAACACATTAGCCGGGTTGCGTATTAACGTTCCCTACTCGAAACGAGCCATAGGCTCAAATGGAACCTCCTGATAGGCTCTTCGATTGCGCGCTTTTTTTTGATTTTGATAAAATTCGTTAAAATTCGTTATCAATTTTGTTTCACATTGTGTTATAATTGAAAATGTAGTGTTTTTATATTTTTGTAGATTTTTATAAAAGTTTTTAACACAGACTGGTTAGTAACTGAAAATGTTGGTACTTAGTACAATATATTATGACTTATGAGTATTTAAAATTAAAAATACAGTATAATAAAATACAAGTACACATTTTTAGAACCATACCAAAATATAATTATAAATAATCAATCTTCATAATATAATATAACAAACAAATGATCAAAAACAAAATTGTATATTAACACCTGCTAAAATAAAGAAAATATGTATTTCTGAATATAATCTACTATAAGTAATTAAGTAGATACTTATTAAACTAAAAACTGTTTTAAGTTTAAAAGTTAATAGGTATATTAGAGTAAGTAAAATTTAAAAAAAAATATTAAACCTTTATAGTAATTTAATAAAATTATTCCTTAGCACCCATTAAAATAAAGAAAAAAAATCAGACTTAAAGTAGTTAATGAGACCTTGTGTGCGGTATGTTATTCCTAATATTTTGACCAAAGCAACGAACTCGTTTTTTCCTAATCCTCGTGGCATTTTCAATATTAGTAGGGCGACCTGCTTGAATACGTTTTGCTCCATTACTTATTTGTCTTACTCGTCTTGCCCTGGAAGTTGGTTGGGTACCAATTAATTTTCCACGTCAAAATTTATTGAAAAACATGTCTGTGAAGTCAGATACAGTTTTTATGTTACCCAATATTTTATTGAATTGTTTCATATTTTTTAATACCATGCTATTACTTTGATTGTTTTCAACTAAATTTTTTATAGTGTCAATATTATTCTGAAGTACACTAATTTCTGTGGTAACTTCATTGGGGATATCTAAGCAGTCATTTTGGATAACAGATATATTGTTTATTTCATTATCTTTGTCTTCATCTTCATTGCACAATGGTTGATTCAAATTAAATTGTGAGTTTAATGTGTGTGACAAATTACCAGAATTAATATTTTCCAAAGGTTCCGGAGATTCCATAGGTTCCAAAAATGTTGGGTCAAAAGTATTGCCTACAGCTAGATTTCCCAACTGGATTCTATTTGTAATGGTGAGTATAGGCATGTTTTCAACTATAAAACCATTATAATGAATGGCACATATATGCTTACAAAATGCTCCACCAATTCCAGCTGGGCATTCACAATATTCATACCCATCATACACAATAACATCATATGTCAAGTCGGATGTTGTTAATGATGAAACATTATATTTTGTGCTAGTGACTTGAGTAACTTTCAGTTCTTTAGTTTTGTGTAAAAGTGAGTTGTACATTAACTGACCTTTAGTTACCCTATATGATACAAATTTGATGAGACGTCTCTTATGGTAGTCTTCGAGTACTTGAAAAATAAAGTCTACTAATGCTGCAGCATTATATGCCTTACATCTTTGAAGAACAATATCCTTAAATATACGAATAGAGGACTCAATAATATTATTAGTGTTGTAACCATGAATTGATAATTTTTTTCTAAAGCAAACAGCCCACTCTGTCATTCGATTTTTTAACGATATCATATGTTTGGAAAATATCACATTTGAATCATTGCACAATTCTTCCATTAATTTAAGGGCTACATCTTCATCATGAGCAAACAACACTGCTCTAAATTTAATCATTTTCAACTGTCTTTCAGATTTCTCAATTGTATGTTTACTTTCCCAGAGCCACCTCCATAATGCCTGACAAACATGAAATGCACAGAGTAATAATTTTGATTCTGAAAATACTGTAGCAAGGGCTTGGCGTTCGGCTCCACTATCATCTGTCATAAATACAGTAGGATGCAGATAACCGTTAAATGCAATATCTCCCAAACATTTCTTCAACAAACTAAATGCGTTTACATAATCATGTATAGTTTGATGCTTGTGAATAATTACACCAAGTGGAATCCCACCAACTTTGGATGCACCAAAGAAAAATGTCACTGTAGAATTCCCTTGATCACATGAACTACTTGAGTCAACGAAAACAATATCTCTTGAAAATGGAAAACTGTGAGCTCTTCGCATAATTGGTGTTACAACAGCGATACCTAGAGGACTTTCAGAAATTTCCATTAATCCACCTTCTTTTTGAATAACTAATTGTTTTTCTTTGAGGACTTTAATAATATCTTCTGTGCGATCCCCAAATTTTTTTGATCTAAAAATATAGGGAATTAGTAAATAATCAAGAACGAAAAAAAAAATTAATACTTTAAAATTATCAAAATCAAGTTAAATATTTTTTATAGTTTAAATTTCATATAATATATAATTTTTTTTTCACTTAAATATTTAAATTATAGTGTACAACTAAAAGTATATAATTAATAATTATAAAATGTCTCTTCATTGGTCAATATTAATATCTTAGAGTTATCAATTATTATTATTACAAAATTTGATGATGTTATGATAAATATAGTTAATATATAAAATGACATGTATATAACTTTATATCAGCGCATAGTTATACTCATGATCGTACCTACACTAATTTTATTCTATCACTAAAATAATATAACATAGGTACTTGAGAAAGTATTTGTTGTTTTTATGAAATAATTAAGTTAGGGGAAAATGTTCTGAACGATTGAACAAAAACATTTAACCTAAAAACTAAATCTTAAAAGACATACCCAAAACAGTTAATTGAATTAAAATATTTAAATTAAAGATGTTATAAAAAATGTTGGGTTTCTGGTTATAATTTATGATAGAAAAAAAATGATAGACATGACTCATGAAAATAACTTAAAATTCACTTTTATATGCCAATTTTATTTTAATGCAGGTAGGTAGGTTACCTAGATATTTTAGGATAAATTAGAAGATAGACTAAAATTGTATTATTATGTTGAAACAAATACAATATGCATTAATGGTAAACTTTGAACATTCCAATTAACTTTAAATAAATGTTGTATACCTACCACAATATGTTTATATTCACATATTTTGATTTTTCTTACAATTATGACTTTTGATACTTAAACATGTTTTAGGATAACGGTTTTGTGGTACACTCTGAGCTTTTTTGTTTGAAAAATGATACTTTACAAAATGTAAATTTTAATTAATTGATATAATGAATAATGTATATCTAGCTAATGTTTGTATTTTAATGAATACATTGTACTTATTTATTTTAATTAATTAAAATTGATTTTTGTTAATTATTTTTCCTAAGAAATATGAAGAGATTAAACAGTTTAAATTTAACATTATGTATGTATAAAACAATAAACTAATAAATATACAAAATCCTATTATACTTTTGTTGGATTATTTTTCTAAATTAATATTTCTTATATAAATTAATGACATGGCATTTAAAATAAGTGTAAGTTTATTAAATTTGTTCAACATAAAATATTTTTTATTATAAGCTTAATAATAAAACAATTTGACATCAGAAATGTCTCATAATAATAATAGAATCCAGATCAATAAAGTAGGTAAGTAATATGATCAAAAAGAATGCATTGCCAAGATTGATAGTTTAGTTTTCATGTTTGATAATTCAACACAAAATAATTTTACATTTTTTGAAGCAAGCCATGCATAAAATTGAAACCAAAATTATATAGAAGCATCTTTTTTATTGATTTTTTAGAATACAGGTAAACTATTTACCAAAATATTTTAGTTTTAGATTCATTGTAATTATTTTGTTTAATATTTATTATATTATACAATATTATATATATTATTACTTATATCTTATAATATCCTTAAAACCTATGCATAAAATATGTAAATACTATAATTGATGATATATCTAAGTTTATTGTCATTGTATGTAAATATAAATAAGTTTATTAATTTAATAAATCATAAATGTAGGTAAGTATTTATATTTTTCAATTGCAAGTAGAAATTACAATGCACAAACTTAAGAAGTAATTAAAAAAAAATTGTTGAAAAACAACATCAATATTATTTAAATAATAAAGAATAGGTGGGTACCTACCTACCTAATCAAATATGGAGTACAGAATTAATTTGACTAAGCCCTTTAAGATTAATGACACTTATTTTATTTTTTAATTTAAAAACATATATTATTTAGTCCAGTTTTAATTTTGATAAGTATAATTATTACATAGGAACATTCATAATTTTATAAAAAATATATAACTTTTCTTGTATTATCATACAATATTTGAATAGTATAGTAGTTTAATAAACACATGTTCAAAGAATTATAATCTAATACTGTTAATAAAATAAACTTTTTATTGACTAACACTTACAAAAAAAACAAAAAAACTACCTATTATACTGTTCTAATAATTAGACCTAAAAACAAAAAAGTGCCTTGAAATGGATTTTAGACAAAATAGGAACTTGACATTGAAAAAGTGACTGAATAGCTTAAAACAAATTTATTAAAAATGATCTATTTCTGAAAATAGTATGTTTTGTTTAAAATTGATAATTTTAAAACATTCTAAATTTTATAAAGTCCTTTAAAATAATCTTTATCGATAAAGCTTTTCTAACTTAAATAAAACAGAGCCTATTTAGTATGACAATTTGAGGTAGGTAAGTATTTAATATACTTAAGTATACAACATTCATGCAATATATTCTAAATGGTCATGGTCCATGGGTTTAATATTATTTAAATCTGCTTACCTCCAGTATTCATACATTTGATAGATTTGTCACTCGGTTGGATTTTTTTGGGCATTCGCTAGTGTCTTAATATAGTCCATAGAATCATTTTCATCATTTATTCCAGTTAGCATAACTTCATGGTGTGATTTAGATAATGCTGGAATCATTCCATTATTAAAATAGCTAAAAAAAGTGTTTTGCACTTCATTGCTAACTCTTAAATAGCTATAAGCTTCAGCATTATCAATTCTATGAGAGTGTGTAAAATTAATCTAAAAATGAAATAAAATGCATTGTTATAATTACATAGGTAGGTAGTCAAAATTAATAATGTGTGTATAATTTGAGTAGGTAGGTATGTATGTTACCTTTATCTCAGTATTTAATCCATTATTCAAGTATTTATCTCTTCTTCTTGTATGCTCGGTACTTTTTTTTATGACAATTTTTATTGAAGCGCTACATTGTTTATTTCGGATTCTTGTTTTATCAGAAGAAATATTTTTATTTTTATTTTTAGATGAATGTTGACAAACATAGTCTTTTCTATAAAGATAATTTGTTTTGTTCGGAAAAGTACTTTTAACGATCCAATTGGTTGCTGTGGCTAACGAAAATAATTGTAACCACTCATCACAAGCAATGCTATAAGAGCTGTTTTTAAGTTCGATTTTCGTACGTACGACTACAATAAATTCATTTAGGTTAATCAAATTATTTTCAATTATAACACAATGTGAATCAAAATTGAAATAATTTTGCAACATTTTGATAATTTATAATAAAATGTGTTTAAAATATACTATGCAGGTTATAATTTAGTTCAATAGTAAAACTTTATTGATATAAACTATACAAAATTATAACAAATCTATTTTAAAACTTAACGAATGTTATCAAAATCAAAAAAAAGTGCGCAATCGAAGAGCCTATCAGGAGGTTCCATTTGAGCCTATGGCTCGTTTCGAGTAGGGAACGTTAATACGCAGCCGGGTTATATTCAGTGGTGTATAGGAGGCTATATGGAGTTATACGGCGTATACCCAATACGCTATTTTTATCCATGGCGTATAGCTTATGAGAAATTGATGATATGCAGGTATACGACCGTATCTAGTGATTTGACAAATATAAATATTAAATTTTTGGTTATATTTATGATGGTATTCGATATTGGATATAATATTATTTTTCTATTTTTTTATTATTTTTTATGAAAAATTCAAATTTGTTTTCATTTAACAAGTTTTCATTAAAAAAGTGGGATCCCAAAGACTATACGAATTCGTGGATGATAACTCATAGATCAGCAGAAGACAATAGAAGTAAATTATTTCACCCAAATGTAGATCCGAATACTGAAATTAAAACAAGTCTTTGGAGAATACTGACGTAAAAAAAAAGTAATCATGATCTATTTTTTTTTTTTTTTTTTTGATTAAATTTTTTTCGTTTAAATTTTTTTGTCAATGTGACAGTAATAAACGTGATATAAAATTGAAGTGTCGTGTCCCGCGTAGTCACACGGTAAAACACATCACAAGGAGGTTCCCATGCACATCAAAAACCACAACTATAGATAAGATAGATAGATAGTAATAAGAAGTTCGAATATCGAAATCACAGGCGTAGACGAATAAAAGAGTTCACATAAATGCTTTTATGGGAAATTAAACTAAATTAAAATAAATAGTTGATCGAACGTTATAAATGTTATAACACCAAACGTTAATCACATTTTATGGGAAATTAAATTAAATTAAAATGAATAGTAATCAAAAACCACATCCTGGGCATTTGCGTCAATAATTGTGTCACGGCCTGGAGATAACGCACACACACCCATAATTAACAGGAAATCATCTTATTTAAAATATTTTATTATCTTATTCATTTACACACACACATTTGGGATTTTACACACACACATATAATATCACATATAAAAGGGACCCGAAAACAAGGGCAAATCAGACGAGTCTTGTCTATGCTGCACTGAGCACCTTCACGTCAGTGTATGTTATGGTCTGGACTTAGAAATATTTCCAATTATTTTATAAGTTACAATTGTTAGGACTTAAATAATTTCTATCACTAGAATATTTACAGAATTTTGTAGTTTGGATAATTTTTATAAGTTAAATAAATTTAATCATTTTAAAAAGAAGTCTTAATTATTCCTGACTACACTTCCACTCAAGCGTTGAATGAGACGTTGTAACTGAATTAACGGATCAAACGGTTGGCACGTAACAGAAGCTAAGCCTGAAATGTTTTTGTATATCATATTATATATTTATACCCTAAACACGTGCTTTCTATCTTTAAAATTAGAAAGAGATATGAAGATTGGTTAAATTAAAAATCAATCACCACTTAATAAAATAATAAGTCAATTTGTTTAGCATGTATAAGTATTATAGAATAAATACAAAAGTATAATATTCTATCAGGTTTTAAGTGATTACTAATAAAGTGAATATTGTTCGAACGAAGTGAGAAAATTTTTTTTGGTTTTTACCATATTGTTACGTGGTACCCAATAAAAACATGAACCTATCGTAATGATGTTGTTGGATCAGGATAAATTGATTCAATAATTAATTTAAACACTAGTAAACACTTTTAATAAATACAATTACAGATACAGATACAGATACAGATACAAATTATAAATTTGCGCGCTAACAATATCAAAGACGAAACTCAGAAGGGCTTGTACTGATAGCTAGACACGTCTGCCGTTGGTGGTGAAACGGAGCCTTTATGTACTCTGTTTGATTCTGTTTTAATTGTGTTGTTTTCGCCACTTGGTTGCCCTTGGCCTTGATTGTCCTATTCGAATGATGATGTTGTTTGCGGTTGTTTGTGATTTGTAATTCGCGCGTGGCACCCATTAAAGTTTAATAGTTATTCTCTGTACTTTTTTCCTTATATGACTCAGGAATATGCGTATTATTATTTCTTAGTAATATATGCATATTACACCTCGCCGCTAAAGAAACAATTTTGGGGTGAAACGACAAAAGTGTTATGTTGTTTCTTACAATTCAATTTTCAGGATACAATTTACAAAATCAGTATTTACTAAGTTTTACAAGGTTTAAGTGTTAAGTTTCCACCCTTACAACTGGTTTACAATGGGTTGGAAATATTTTACAATATTTGGTTGATTAACATTTGTTGAATAATAATTATACATTATAAATCTTTGTTAATTACAACTTATACTATGAACTACAACTATACTGCTATTTAATGGTTATTATTATTATTTTTATTTTTTTTCTCTTTTTTCTTTCCTTGTTTTTTTTCTACCCCTAGCCTTAATTGGTTTTCCCCTAAAATAAGAATAAATTGTACTGGGTTTGACCGTTTTTATTATGTAGTTAAAAATACATCTGGTTAATATTACGTCGGTAACTGGATCATGACAATCTACGACCCCCTCATGGATTTGGCCATATATCAATGTGTGACACTCTAATAAATTCAGAGTCCCACCATTTTTTTTAATGTAATGCCCAATGGGTATTTTAGATATCACTTGTTTATTTCGACTCATGTCTTGTAGTACAGGGTCGTAGTTATTATTATATGAGTGATGTATGGTTGTTATGTCCAGATATTTTTTTACTTGTTTTATTCCTAATTTTTCTATTAAATCCTTATCTGTGTTACCATTCCAGAACACTACACATAGAGCTTTACCATCCGCGTGCAAGTACTTATATATACGAGAATGCGTTAGAGTTGACGTGTTGTGGTCGACAGAGAAGCTGACCGACTCACTGATCTGGGCATGTATACGTGTTGTCAACTCTGGGCGTTTCTTTTTTATCGTAAATACTTTGTACGCGAAATCATGCACTCGATCGTGGTGGTGTTCTTCCTGGTATCTGCTTGGCTTCCCTGCTTTGGGTAAGATGATGGGGTTTCCTATCAATCTTACTGGTTGGTATTTGTTGAGGGTGTTGGCCATTGCCCCTGTTACTAGAACCCAATCTCCTCGTGGCAACGGGGAAAATTCTAGGTCCATGACTACGAACTTTATTTTAGAACTAAAAATAAATGTATTAGTTTAAATTTTATGTTTGATTAAATAATTATGTAATTAATAAATGTATAGTTAATCGTAATGATGTACAAGTGGATTACCGTGGCGATGGTGGTACTACAGATTATGATATTACGTTAGTTCTATGTGCGTTTTGTTTTAATAATATAAAATCGCCTACGTTTATGTCTAATGGGTTTTCTTTTAGATCATAACGCTCTTTCGTTTTATGTTTATTATTAATTAATCGTTCTCGCGCAATTTTATGTGCTTCTTGCATATTTTGTTTTATTTCGTATATGTAATCGTTATAGTTATAACGTGGTTCAGGTTCCAATTTTAATTTAATAGGAATTTCTAATCTTTTCCCGTAATCTAATTCATATGGCTGATATTTGGTTACTGAATGTTCCGTAGAATTATAAACAAAAAATGCGTAGGGTAATAATATATCCCAGTTATCTAGTTTTTTGTCAACATAATGTCTTAAATATTCACCTAACGTTCGGTGACTTCGTTCTAAAGTTCCGTTGGATTGTGGTCGAAATGGGCTAGTGTGTAGTTTTTTTTATTTTTAATAATTTGCATACTTCTGTGAAAGTTTTACTTAAAAATTCTGTGCCTTAATCTGTTAGAATTTCGTTAGGTATAGAGTGTGTTGTAATGAAATGTGTAACAAATGCTTCTGCTACAGTGTTTGCAGTATGATTAGGTATTGGTGTTCCGATAGAATATTTAGTGAGATCGCACATCATAGTAAGTATTTAATTATTTCCAGAAAAAGTAGAAGTTAATGGACCTACTATATCTAGAAATATTTTCTCGAATGGCCTTGATGCGGTACTTGTTATGGCAAGTGGCTGTCGCGTGTGTTTATTGGAGATTTTATTTTTCTGGCATGATTCACAATTTTTTATAAATTCTTCTACGTCTTTCCGCATTCCTAGCCAATTATAATTATGTTTAATTCGTTTTAATGTTTTGTTAATTCCGAGATGCCCTCCTATTAGTGAATAATGAAATTGATTAAGTATGTCTAATTTTTGTTCTTGGGTATAATTATCATAAGCGCATATGTTTATCTCGATAGCTGTTTTACGGAATATATATCGTATCATAGCTCTGATTGTATCGTATTTTAAACCGTCTGATTGACCTAGTTTATTCATTACGAGTTTGTTTATGTTGTTATCTATGCAGAAGTGTTTTAAATTCATGAGCGCAACATATATGTTTTCATATGATGTTGGTTGTTTATTTCTGTTTTTTGTTATCATAAATATTATAAATCGGTCGTTGTTTTTAAAGTAACGTATATCGCCAATTAATTTACTGTCTGGGAGTGATTGATTTATTCCGAATTTTTGTTTGATTTTATAATTGATTCCTTCTTTAAAATTATATTGCTTAGAAATTTCGGAAACAATGTGATACTCAGGATTAGTATCCAATAAATTTTCTGATGTTTCTTTTATATTATTATTAGTGATTAATTTAGTACTTATGTCTTTAATAAAATTTTTATACGTATTTTCTATGATTTCATTTATTGTGTACATTCTAGTAAGAGCGTCAGCTTTGTTGGTAGAGCCTGCTTTGTATTGTATGGAAAAATTGTATTCTAACAAATAATATTTCCATCTGGCTAATCTAGATAAGGGATTTTTCAAGTTCATTAAATAAACTAATGGTTGGTGATCAGTTATGATAATGAAATGAGTATCTAGTAAATAATGTTTAAAAAATTTAACTCCAAAAATAATTCCTAAAAGTTCAGTCTCAATAGTAGAGTAGTTACTTTCAGCTTTATTTAATGTTCTACTCGCATAGCCTACGGGGAAGTCTTTTCCATCGTGTATTTGTGATAGGATAACACCGAGTGCTTTACCTGATGCGTCAGTAGTGAGATAAAATTTCTTTTCGAAATCTGGGTATTTTAATATTGGATGTTTACAAAGTGCTGTTCGGAGCGTATCGAATGACCTTTGGCACTCTTCAGTCCAATTAAATTTTACGTCTTTGCATAATAATGTTGTTAACGGTTTAGCGATAGCGCTATAATTTTATATGAATTTCCGATAGTACTCACTTAAACCAAGAAATGATTTAATTTGTTTTACGGTTTTTGGAGGAGGATAATTAAGTACAGCTTGAATTTTTGTTTCGTCGGGTTTAATTCCCTCACTTGTTATTTTATGACCGAGATATAAAATTTCCCGTTTTAGAAAATTACATTTGTGTGGTTCGATTTTTAAATTATGTGATTTGAGTCTACTAAAAACTTCTGATAACTTATTTGCGTGTTCGTTTAAAGATCTTGAAAATATTAGAATGTCATCTAGGTAAACCATTACTTTAAGTGGTGTTAGACCTGAAAGAACGTTGGTCATTAATTTTTGGAAAATTGCGGGACTTTGTTTCATTCCCATTGTCATTCTTTTGAATTCCCAGTGACCTTCAAGCGTACTAAAGGCTGTGAATTCGCGTGAGTCTTGTGAAAGAGGTATTTGATAAAACCCTTGTGTTAAATCAATAACAGAAAACATTGTACAATTACCTAGTCTATCTAAAATTTCATTAATATTTGGTAGTGGGAATACTTCGTCTATGGTAGCGTCATTTAATTTTCTAAAATCGACGACTAATCTATATTTTTGTACACCTGAGTTATTTAGTTTTTTCTTAACTAGAATAAGTGGTGCATTAAATCCGCTTAATGAAGGTTGTATTATGTCGTTATCTAACATTTTATTTATTTGTCTATTTATTTCCGTTTGTTGAGAAAATGGTAACCTAAATTGTCTCTGATGTATTGGTTTTTTAGCGTCTGGTTTTAACTTAATTGAATGCTCTATAGTATTAGTACATGTTAATTTATCACCTTCTAAAAAAAATACGTCGGAGTATTTCTCGCATATATTTATTATAGTCTCCTTTTCGTTTTTCGTCATGTGATCTACTTTTATTAGTTTCTTTATTTTGTCTATTCTGCTATTGTTATCCATTTCTATGTTAAATGTTAATATTTTATAATCATTTTCGTTATTATATATTAATTTATTTATTTCGTTATCTGTACATTTTTTATTTGCTTCGGATATATTTAAGATACTAATTATGGCATAACCGTCTTTTACGTGTGTTAAACTTTCGCTACAGAGCAAATTTTGCGATAATTCTTGTTTTTGTATTAAAATGCATTTATTATGTACTTCTGTGTTTTTTATTGGGATTTTGATTATGGACTCTGAACGTGCATTTATTGTGTAACAATTTTTTATTGTTTCTTTATTATCATGATTTGTTAAAACTAATGTATTATTTGCGATATCTATTATTGCTTTAGATTCGATTAAAAATATTTTTCCTAATATTCCGTGTTTTAATAAAGGAAATTGTGGTCCTATGACTTCGAATGTTACGTTTATTTCTTCGTTATTAATTATAATTGGGATATTTATTCGACCTATTGTATGTATTAGTTGTTGACTAATACCGCGTATGTATACTTTATTGGTTTCGTTGATGAATAAATTATTTTTTAAAAATTGTAATTTAATGATATTAATATCTGCCCCAGTATCGACGAGGAGATGCAATTCATCAATGTTACATGCGCTAGATTTACATTTTATATGATTATCGATTATTGTTGATAGGATGTGAAAACAGTTTCGTATTGATTGTTCGTTATCGGTGTTTCGTTGTAATTCTCGGTCGCGCATTGAATTTGTTGTACCGTACGCGGCGCGCGTTGCGAGTACGGTGAGGCATTTCCCGAATTAGTATATTGAAGTGCGGCGTCTTTTTGTCTAGAGTAGCAAACGTCCATCGAATGACCTCGTTTGCCACAATAAGAACTCATTATTACTTCGCTTCGTATGGGAGGCCTATTGTTATTATTAGTATTAATCAATTCATTGCGTTGAGGTGGTTGATTATTATAATTATGGTTATTAAATTGTTGCTGTTGCGTGTTTCTTGGAATAAATTCGCGATTATTAAAATTGTTATTAAATCGTGGATTAAAGGTTCTTTGATTAGGATTTCGTTGTTGTGCGGGATGACTGTTATAGTTTTGATTAATAGGTATATTTAAGTTATTTTTGCTTTTTTGTGTTAAATTAGTAATGAGGTTATCTCTATCTATGTCTTCTGCTAAATCGAGCTCTTCTTGTAAAGCAATTGATTTTGCTTGTTCGAGTGTTTTTGGTTCTCTACTACGTAATGTGGTTCTAATTGGTTTGATAAATCCTTTTATGTATAATGCTAGAGTTTGTTCAGTTAACTGTTTTGTTATTGCTTTTGCATCGTTTTCGTTTTTTCCTGTTGTATATAAATTCGCGAGTTGATAGTATAATTTTTCTAGCCTATCTGTGTATGACTTAACGTTTTCGTTTTCGTTCATTTTAATTGAATTTATTTGTAATTGTAACGCGGATGAAGAATAATGAGAAGCATATGCTTCTTCTAGATGTTTTTTTATGTATATCCATTTACTGGTATCTTTATATTTTAAACATTCGGCTGGTTTTTCCGAGAGTTTAGTTAATATGTAACGTATAAGTAAGGGTACATTAATTATATCTACAGAATTTACGGCGATATCACAAGCATTTATAAATTGGGTTATGTTTTCCTCTCCCAAACAATAAGGAATAAATTTAAAAGCTTTGTCTATTGCCATAGTAGTAGGTATTTCTGATATGACTGTTGGGCTAGTCATTTTTTTATTTTGTCGTTTAGGTGTTTTTTAAAAATAGATGTTCTATCGGGCCTTTACTCCTAGTCACTATTTGAGGTGGACTAATTAATAAACTTTTTTCGAGTTCTTTAATTCTATTCTCCCTTTTTAATTGTTCCTCTTTTATGCTTAAGTTGTTTGGTGTTATGTCTAAATTGGGTGTGCCTTCTGTTGAGTTTTTAGTTGGTGGTTGCTCTAGATTTGCAAGTTCTAGAGGAGACGTATCGCTAATATCAGTATAGTAGTTTTCATACATATGAGTTGTAATATTGTTTATGTTAGTTTAACATAATAAATTTGAGATTTCAATAATAATAAATAAGTTTCAATAATAATTCACAATAATAGTTTTCAATAATAGAATTTAATAAAATTCTCAATAAAATGCAATAAATTCTTCAATAATAAGCTTTCTCGATAATAATCTCTTTCGATAATATATATTTTATATATTATATAAGCTGCATACACCAGTAATACATTCAATAATGATTCTCAATAAATCTCAATAATGATTTTCAATAATAAATCTCAATGGTAAATCTCAATAATGATTTTCAATAAATCTCAATAATAATTCTCAATAATATTTTTCAATAGTTTCAATAATAATTTTATTACAACTCATATGTAATATTAAAATAGGTTAACCTGGTATGATTTAATGTGTACACAGTCTTGATTTGTTATATTTTATAATTATAATCGTATGCTTACGCCAAGATGACTCGTGGAGTTGTCATTTTTTAAAGGATGTAAGTGAGTGTTGATGGATGTTGATTGTTTGATTGAAGTTGAGTGTTGATTCCGCAAAGAAAAGTGATCAATTTTTCTTTAATGAAATTGACTCAAAATTCCAATGAACGATGTTCGAAATGCCGACTGCGCCACTGTTACGTGGTACCCAATAAAAACAGGTACCTATCGTAATGATGTTGTTTGATCAGGATAAATTGATTCAATAATTAATTTAAACACTTGTAAACACTTTTAATAAATACAATTACAGATACAGATACAGATACAGATACAAATTATAAATTTGCGCGCTAACAATATCAAAGACGAAACTCAGAAGGGCTTGTACTGATAGCTAGACACGTCTGCCGTTGGTGGTGAAACGGAGCCTTTATATATTCTGTTTGATTCTGTTTTAATTGTGTTGTTTTCGCCACTTGGTGGTTGCCCTTGGCCTTGATTGTCCTATTCGAATGATGATGTTGTTTGCGGTTGTTTGTGATTTATAATTCGCGCGTGGCACCCATTAAAGTTTAATAGTTATTCTCTGTACGTTTTTTCTTATATGACTCAGGAATATGCGTATTATTATTTCTTAGTAATATATGCATATTACAATATGATAGTTAATACATGAAATAAGGAGTATACCCATGATTTGTTTTAGCAATACATCACTGGTTATAATTAGAGAATAATATAAAGCCGCGTACACATTAAAGCACGCATAGACCGAGCATGTGTGTTCACGTTGTGGTTGTGTGTGCTCAGTATGGACATTACCACGCACAACAAGCTTGTATGCGATAAATCTGCGCTCCGGATATTCAATTGTGTGGTGAACGTATAGTGTATATTGTGTTTCGTATATTGTGTTTGAAATTTAAACTTTATTAATAGTTATTTAATTTTTATTGTCACTTAAGTGACTTTTTTATGCCGAAAAGAACCCAACAAACTTAAGAATTTTTTTTTAATATCTTCCCTAATTAAATTTGTTGAGATAATTTTCCATGCTTTTTTTTTTTAGAAAAATAATAATTATTTTTTGGGTTCCATAGCATTGGGTGTTGTTGGTAATGTTGAATGAAATCTAGACATAATTCATTACTCCATTCCATTTCGAATAATTCAAATGAAAATGAATAATAATGATTATTAAATAAATATATCTACACTAAATTTGTATAATCGTACACGCGGTTGCAACAATACTGAGCATACTGCCGTCCATACGTTGTGCACGACGCACAACGAACGCAAGCCGGTCGTTCGATAATAATAAATAATAAATGTCAACGTTGCATGGAAAATCGTACGGAATCGTGTTGTTTTTGGGATCATTTTATAATCCATTGTTTGTTAGAAATTGTACGGAATCGTGCTTTACCGATTGCATCAACATGTTTTTTAGAGCATGTTGCACATTTTTAAAATGAGATTATAAATATATTTAATAAAAAAATTGATTATAAAAAAATATATATAGGTTATATTTAAAGTATTTATTTTTATTTGTATATCTATTTATTATCGATGTTTATAACTAAATACGAAATCTTATAGTGCATATTTTTGCATATTTAACTAGTTAGGGCATATAAATGCATGTTTTTATACTTTTTTCGTATTAATGCTTTTTTCTTAATATTTATACTTTTTCGGTCAATTTGGTCTAAAATATAAAATATATAATATAAAATGTATTTATAATCTAAGTATTTTTTATAGAAATTTTATTATTTTTGAACATTTTATTCTATTTTTAGTTGGGTTGACTACACGTAAATTCGGGTATAAATAGTTGTTTTCTTATTTTGCCGAATATTGTCCAAGACCAGTATTATTATTGTATTGTTGTGGTCTATAAATATAAATAAATGTAAAATAATATTTACCTATATTAACTTGCACTTGATGCCTGATGGACAACAATTGTAAAAATAATACCTATTTCTATTAGTTTGATGCGATCGCCGATCCGTGATGTGCGTGTGTTCGTAATTCGAGTGTTATAGTTTTATTTTGTTTATTTTATTATTTTATTGCGCCTAATCAGTACCTACTAGCTCCTTATTTATATTTCTGGTTGTACTGTATATTTTAAAATGCCAAAAGAAAAAATATCGGTTGCAACCCGTCTAAGAAACTACGTTTCTGAATTTGGAAATATATTTACAAGACAGTAAAATTTTATTTTGTACAGTATGCAATATTAAAATTGCGAGTAATAAACGTTTTTCTGTAACACAACACATAGCCACTGAAAAACACCAAAGAGGAGTTAACCGTACAGAAAACAAAAAAAAAAACTCAGCAACTTATCTCAAAAGATTCGTCATCTAAATCATCATTTAATAATGATTTATGTAAAGCCATGCTTAATGCTAATATCCCGTTAAATAAATTAAGTAATACATATTTCAAACAATTTTTGATAAAATATACGGGACAAAATATTCCAGATCAAACAACATTATGCAAAGTTAATGTTGACCATTGTTACCAGGAAGTTTTAAACGAAATAAGACAAAAAGTAGTGGGAAAGAAAATTTGGGTCTCAATAGATGAGACAACAGATGCCGAGGGCCGCTTTATTGCTTCAGTTATTATCGGTACATTACTCCTCGATCGTCCAGGTGAATTGTTTTATTTAACCTCGAACAATTACAGAAAACAAATCATAGTACAATATGTTCCCTATTTGAAAATTCACTTTATTTATTATGGCCTGACGGAATAAGACGAAACGATGTATTGCTGTTTTTAAGTGATGCTGCGCCTTATATGGTGAAGGCTGGTGATACATTAAAAGTGTTGTATCCAAAAATGGTTCACGTAACTTGTACTTCCCATGGATTACATAGAGTCTCTGAACAAATACGTATTCAATTTCCAAAAGTTGAAAAACTGGTAGCAAATGTTAAACGAGTATTCAAAAAGGCGCCTTATCGTGTTCAAAAATTTCATACTGATGCACCAAATATATCACTACCTCCTCCTGAACCTATTCTGACACGTTGGGGTACGTGGATTTCTACCGTATTATATTATAGTGAAAACTTTCAAACTGTAAAAAACATAATTGAAAGTTTTGATGAGAATGATGCGCTTTCCATAAAAAATGCTCAAAAATATTTTAAAATTCCTCAAATGAAAGGAAACTTGACTTTTATACATTCGAATTTTGCATGTCTTCCTATAGCTATAACGCGTCTACAAAAACAAGGTATACCCTTATCTGAAGGTATTGCAATCATACAAGATATTTCATCAAAGTTTAGTCAATTAACAGGTACCGCTGGAATTGATATTAATAAAAAATTACAAACAGTTCTCAACAAAAACAAAGGATTTCGAATTGTTTGTAATATTTCAAAAATATTAACTGGCGAAGAAGAGAATGTAGGTGATTTGGATATACCAGAAGATTTAACCAGTAGCGACATGGCGTATTTTAAATTTGCACCAATAACATCCGCAGATGTAGAACGATCGTTTTCTTTATATAAGAATATATTGGCACCAAACAGGAGGTCTTTCAAGTTTGAAAATCTCAAAAAATCATTAATCGTACAATGCAATAATTACTTTAGAGGTAAAATAATAAATATTAAATTTATATTTATATTTATATTTATTTTTTTTATATAGATGCCGTAAACGACGATGATGAAGATCGCAATTAATTTAAATTTATATAAACATGTAATACCCATAAATTTTAACAATTATATTTAGTATTTAAAAAAATAATTTTTGTTGTTTTTTGTATATTTTTGAAAAATTAGTACATATTTTACGAAATTTTAATAGCATATTTTTATTCATGTTTTGATATTTTTAGTGCATATTTTGATATTTTTTAGTGCATATTTTCATGCATATTTTGACATTTTTTAGTGCATATTTGCATGCATATTTAATAGTTTTTTGGTGCATTAAATTCACAGCCCTGATTATTACAATGTTACCGCTTGTACTAACTATCAATTATATCATTTTAAACAGTACAATTTTTTGTTATTAGTTAATAATGAAATCAGCTGTTATGTGATAAGGAAAACTTTATATATATGAATTATTTTTTAAGTGATAATAGTTTACCGTGTTGAACACGAGATTGTGTCAGTTTTTGTTTTATTAATTTAAATTTTGATTTTTTTTAAATATGAATTATTCTTTTATAATTTATACTTATAATTTTTGAAAATGAATAAACCAAAGAGAGATAGGCAAGCCAATTTTTCGCCATTAGAAAATAAATTAATTGTGGAACTAGTGTTAAAATACGGTTCCATAATTGAGAACAACGAAACGGATTCTGATATTTGGAAAAAAAAAGAACGAAATCTGGAATTTGATTGATAGTAAAATGGTTGTATCCACAGGTAATGTTGTATTAAATTACTAATACATTTTTGAATCAATGGATCGTGTACAAAAATATTATAATTGGAACATTTCTAATTTACGGGACACTTTAAAATTTGGTAATTTTTTTTTAAAGTTTATACT
>NW_020272966.1:98592-110127 GCF_003268045.1 Sipha flava | reverse complement strand
TATTTTAGTTTAAATTAGAACAAATTATTGAATTTTCAAGCATACATTTTTACATAAAAATACAGTGTTGGGTAAAATTATGTTACTTTTTACAAAATGAAAAAAAGTAATTAAATTACTTCTTCATTACTTATACATAAAAGTAATACATTCAATTACTTTATTTGACTTAAAAGTAGCTAGTTCAGTAAAAATAAAAATAATGTAATGATAAATTTTAATAAAAGTAATTTACGCATGTTAACTATTTTTCTTTAATAAGATAAATAATATTATTATCAGTTTATTATTATTATAATCATGTCACTAAAATTTGGTATTTGTTAATTTTTCCTCAATGCACCATAGTCAATTTTAGACAAATTTATTGAAAAAAATATAGATATCTATATAATATATTAAAATGTTTTTTTTTTATATATATTGTAATTTATAGTTGGATACGAAAGAAAAACCAGAAGAAAACGATTTAACATTACTCCAACCATCAACTAGTTATGCAGATGAAACGAATTGGGATAATTGAACGCCAACTACTTTACGTCAGCCTTTACGACTTAACAAAAAATTATTAGTTGCAACCAACAAACAAAATAAATACGGTTTTACTAAAGAAAAATCTTTGAAGTGAAAAACAGTGAGACAGCATGGTGATACTGTAAAGAAAAAGACTGAGGTCTATGAAAAACAATTGGAAATTATTGAAGTTGAAAAGGAAAGAACAATAATACGCTTTGATTGGGAAAAAGTTGAACATGAGCTTCGCGTGGAGGCATTAAAGTTGGAAGTTGAAATAAAAAAAATACAATGACAAATATGAATTTAAAATTGTAATTTAATAATTGTATTTGTTTCTTTTTATTATTATTTTCAGGATTTAATACAAAGTAATTATTGAGAAGGGAATCTCTAGTCCTAGAGTCTTCACCATTTTCATCAAAACGATTCTCCGTTTCAGTCATATCTTCAGCTTCATGTAGTTTATAGAATAACCCTTACCTTTTATTTAAACCTATCATATTTGATTTTTATTACCCGCCTTAACCCATTAGACTTCATCTTCACGAAATATTACATCAAGTATTTACGCATATAATTTGTTTAGTATAATTTAATATTTTATTATTACATTTTATACAAGAATTACAATATATTAATCATCATACGATTTTTCTGATTTATAATTATGATTATGATTATTTTTAACATTTTCTATAAACTGATTTCCTTTATATAATATTACAAATATACAATTTGGGTTCGACTTAGAATGTTCAAACCATGCATCACCACTTCCTTGCATCCAATTTTTTAAAATCAAACCACAAAAGAAGCATTGTATCATATCTTGTGTTCCTGTATACTTAAAACTGCATTCAGCAAGCGAATATTTATCTTTCAATAAAGTTGATGCCCATGATTCATATGTTTTAAGTCTTGATAAAAAACTAGAATATTCTGGGTATACCGGGTATGGATTATTTCGTACTAAATGTAGTAATGATGGAAAATCTTTAGAATATTTTAATAAGTTCATGTTTATAGTAAAAATATTTTATAGAAATAATAGAATTAATATTTTACGAACAATAAAATTGTAACTATGCTCAAAAATAAAAAAACAACTTCACCGAACAATGATTCGTAAGTAACTGATAATATGCATTGAAAATATAAATAAAGTAGATTTTTTTTAATTAGCACTCTACACTTGATTACTAAACAATATGTAGGCTGACGATTGTGAACTTAAAAACATTATGATTCATATAAAATGTACATACAGCAATAAAATTGTTTATGAACTTTATCAATTGATTTTTTTCATGGATATTCATTTTATCTGTGTGTGTGTGTGTGTGTGGTATTGTTCATCGAGATTATTAATAAAAATGTATTACACCGTGTAAATTATATATTTTATTTAGAACCTTAGTAAAAACTATTAGGTATAAATTATATTAAGTACTAGGATCTAGTGTTGTAACCTAGAATGTGTAATATAACGTATACAAAAATTATTTTATAGGTACTACTGATTTTTTTATTCTGCACATAAAATTATTAAACATTTAATTTATAAGATATACAGTTTAACATTTATACAAGTTTTTTTACTTCTCTGCTAAGAGGTAAATATTCTATAATACGATCATGAATTAAAAGGCAATAAGCACTAACACCATTTAGATTTTCTATAGATTCAATTTGTATAGTAACATCAACAGTTGAAGCTGTACTTGTATCATTTTGTTTTGAAGTATCTATCACAACAATTGGTGCTCGTATTTCGAAATCAGCTGGACTCAATACCGGTTTACTATCATCTTTCCCATAATATGATTCTTGAAATGATGTGTACATATAATATAACACAGAATAATTTTTTTTAGTAAAATCTTAATTTAAATTATCATACGGATAAATAACAGAGTTTAGAATAACTTTTATATTGGTTAATTTACAATGTTCAAAAAAACTTACAATACTATTTTTTAAATTCTTTTGTAAACCTATTACAACAAATCGTGATTTTTCTAATTTTGATTCAGTTTTTAAATTCCAAACTATATTTTTAGGTTTACCGTGTTCAGGATATTCATAAGTTTCATACAATCTGAACGGAATAAATAAACTTTTTCCTTTCTCTACAATTTTCAATAATTTTATTCATTCAGAATCATCTACATTTATGTGTGTAATTTTCCAAATTACTTTATTGAGAGTGACAGTACCTGTATTTGTATTTGTGTTTTCGTTCTTACTGAGTAAAGAAGTTAAATCAGTATTACTTCTTGTTATTTTATTCGAGAATTTACTAATATTTTTTTAAAATCTTCAAAAAACTTTAACCAATACTTTAATGGTATACAAACACTAATTCTTCTGCTTCATTAACAATACCCAAATTGTTTAAGTCCCAACTAGCATTCTTATAGCAATGATAATTGTTTAACGTACATGTCAAATATCCTTTTAATGAATTAATTATTTAAAAAAACCCGAGTTTCATCAACTTCTACGCCGTTAATATCTAATCAAAAAATTATCAAAAAGAAACGATAAACTATTATTGAACAATTTCACCGTTGTTGGATCTGTTATTTTTTCCTCAATAAAAAGGAAACTCATGTAAATAAGGATATACATCAGTTTGCTGAACCCCGATTCGTATTTTATCATTATTATTAAACGAGTTAGTATATGGAATATATGAATGATATTCCACTTTATTAATTTTCGAATCTGAAATATAATTTGTTTCAATATCTAAAATATCGCTTTCAGGCATTTTATTTTAATTAAAATCCTAACTGTTTTAAAATTAGTTTTTTTTACGAGTTAATTTTATATTTATAGATTTTTTTTTTTAATGATTTTGAATGACCTAACTTTATTTTTAAATCTGTAATAACATACACAGTGAGTACCACTGCCTGAAGACGAATCTAAGTTTATTATAGCACATTCAATATTATTCGGTTTTTTAGTTGTTTTCTCGTGAAAGGATAACACGAAAATGATTGATTTTCGACTTTTTAACGTAATTTATAGTATCATCACTGGTGAGTGGTCTGTTTGGTAACATTAGTTTTTGATCGTTTTTGTTTTTTACTTTTAAGCCTTTACCAATGGAATTATTTAAATATAAATATTACCTTTTTAACGAATTTTTACCACATTAAACAAACTTAATGCACTAGAAACTATACTTACCAATGCTGACAGCCTTGTAAATATTGATGCAAGTGGTAACTTGCACTTCCCAACTGATTCGTAGTTAAAATTATTCTCTCACCATTTTTCCTCCATTTTTTATTATTTTTTTTCGCTGCTAATGATATTTTTTTATTCTTACAACCCATACCGATTTTTATCTTAGCTTTCACAACATTTACCACTGTGTATGCAACAAGTTTCTCTCTTTTTTGAACTATCACTAGCTTTAAATCTTTCCCAAGTTCGTTCTTCTAATAACTGTCAGCTTTATGTCTAATATCTAAATTATTACTGTTTTTATAAGCAATGTCGTGTGTTCAGCAAGCAGAATCTAACGGATTGTCACCTTTGTCTCCATGAGTTAATCTCTTTTAACTTAGTTCCAGGTCCACAAAATTGATACCCTGGTATATGAGCTTCGAATGGAAGCTTATTTATAAGAGCAAAAAGATAAATTAAGCATTGATAATGTTGATGTACAAATTATTAAAAAGCCATCAAGATATAGACCATTATTACCAGGTAGACCTTCAGGATCAAGAAAAACAAATCTTATTTTTAATCTTGTTATTCATAGAAACGGGTTAAGATTTGAAAACATATATTTATACCCTAAAACACCAAACCAGGAGAAATATAAGTTATTAAAAAATATTATAGACAGTATTAAAGGTATTCATTTTTATACGATTTCAAATGCTGATCAGGTTATAAAACCAGATTTAATTTAAAAAAATTCAATTTTTATATTTGATAATGTAATTTGCGATAATCAGACACATATTCGTGACTACTCTAGCATGGGAAGACATTCTGAGCTAAAGGCTTATTCGAGAATGGTCAGCATTTCAACTGTAAAATACGAATTTTTTTCCAAAAATATCAGAAACTAGAATAGTTGAAACACCGACTAATTTAATGTATTATAAACTCAATACTTCAGTTATCAGGAAAATAAAAATTGACTTAATCGACGAAGAAAATAATCCTATTAAACACAACTACAAAAAATAACAATTTTATTATGAATAAGTCCTAGGAAATTTTGAAAACGAAGATGAGTAAGTTGAATGAATCATTTACCGTTAGCATGTCAAGTAAAAATACGACATTAACATCAAGTTATTTTCCGAAAATAAACTTCCACAAGAATTCTGAAATAGCATTATTATGTTTGCAGACATATAATAAGTTTCCAGATGTAAATGAAACAAATAATTGTATTCGAATAATTATACCGAAACCCTGTCATCATATTTTAGACATTGTTCTCCCCATACGATGTTATGAGATTGAAGATATGCCACAATTTATTTACGGTAAAATTTATGATGATAATGAACATTATTTAAAATCAGATATTAGGTACACTCCTACTGGTTTCTCTATGGGTCCTAAAATGAGTTTTCTAAAATATAAGGTTTCTAAAATGAGTTGTGTTATAAATTGTAATTGCAAGATAGATTTCACAATTGAAAACAATCTTGCAAGTATATTAGGATTCAAAAATAAAATATATGGAAAAGGAGATTACTTGTCAGGATTTATATCCGAGAGAAATATAAATATTAATGCTGTTAATTCTATAAAATTCTTATGTAATATAACAAATGGTTCATTCAACAATGGGTTACAGTCACACTCAATATATTAATTTTTTCCTCATAAAAGATCAGGAACTAAAATAGTTGAATCACCAACTAATTTAATATATTATACACTTAATACAATAAATATTAGTTTATTCGATCAAAAAAAAAAATCCTATTCATAACATTAATGAAAAAAATACAGTCGTGTTACATATAAGGCGTTGTAGATATTGAATATGGGGTTATTATTTAAGAATATAAAGCAATTACAATCGATTAAACCGATTAATAATTCAATTGAGTCACAATCAAAAGTAACTAAAAGAAAACCTGAAAATATCAAATTAACTTGTAAAAGCAAAATAATATTAAAAAAGTTAGGATTCCAAATCAGACAAAATGCCTGAAAGCGATATTTTAGATATTGATTCAAATTACACTGTATATTCTAAAATAATCATTCATATATTCCGTATACTAAATCGTTTATAAATAATGATGAAATTCGAATTGGGGTCCAATAAACGGATGTACAGTAGAAACCGTTTATAATGACACCGGTTGTAATGACATATTTGGTGTAATGACATTAGATCAAATGTCCCGGCAAAACTCCTATATTGTATGTACTAATTTGTATCGGTTATTATGACGTCTATATAATGACTATACGGATGTTATGAAGGTTATTTTTGGTTATATTGGAAAAATATTTTATCTATAATGACTTTACTTTATCGAAGGTACTATTACAATATCGATAATACCGATAATTTCATCGTTATTTAATCGTCAGTTTTATTTTATTTTATTTTATTTTATTGTCAGTCGTCAGTGTACGGGTAATCATCGTGCGCTTAAATGTGTTTTATGTTCGTGTGTTAAATTAAATTGTGAAATTGTAAAATGAGCAAACGGAAGCAATTCATCATCGAAGAAAAGGCAAATATAATTTTTCGTTTAAAAAAAGGTGAAAAATTTCCGACATAGCTAATGAATTAGGCGTAGGTCACTCTACAATTTCCAACATATGGAAAGCTCGAGACAAAATCGAACGTGAGTTTCAAAATGAAAAATTATCAGTTAAGAAACTTAGAAATTGTACACATACAGATTTAGATAATGTTTTATTACGATGGTTTAAAAATCAAAGAAATCTATGCATTCCAATTAATGAACCAGTTCTTCAACAGAAAGCCAATGAATTAGCTGAAGGTCTTGGTAAATATAATTTTAATTGTTCCACTGGTTGGATTCAAAGATTTAGAGCGAGGCATAATATTGTGTTTTTAACAATAAGCGGAGAATCAAATTCAGTCAATACTGAAATAACACAAAATTGGCTCGAAAAAGTATGGCCTAAATTACGAGAAGGATACACAGATGATCAAATTTATAATGCAGATGAGACTGGACTTTTTTACAGAATGCTTCCTAACAGAACATTAAAATTTAAAGGAGAAAAATGTTCAGGTGGTAAAATGTCCAAAAAACGTCTGACTTAGTTGCAGCAAGTATGACTGGTAAAAAAATGAAACTGATCATAATTGGAAAATCCCGTAATCCACGATGTTTCAAAAACATCAAAAGCGACTGTCTGCCGGTAACATATGAATCTAACTCTAAAGCTTGGATAACTGCAGGATAATGGTCTAAAATTTTATTAAATTGGGATTTAGAGTTGGGAAGAAAAAAAAGAAAAAATTTTACTCTTAGTTGATAACTGTCCAGCACATTGCACTGTAGCATTACGCAATATTAAACTCGTATTTTTACCCAGTAATTGTACGTCTGTTCTTCAACCAATGGATCAAGGCGTAATAAAATGTATGAAAACTTATTTTCGAAAAAGTTTGGTGCTAAATATGATTTTTAAAGCGTGGGAAAGAGTATCAGAGATTACAATTCGAAATTGTTTTCGTCACGCTGGTTTCAATAATGCAATACCAGAACAAACTGTCCAAGGAGAACAAGAAGAAGAAGACATAAGTTTCCCAAACATAAATGAATATGTTAACTTTGATAATGATATGCCAACTTTAGAACCATTAAGTGATCAAGAACTTATTTCTTCATTGATTAACCAATCCAAAGAACCTGAGGAAGACGATAATAGTGAAGAAGCAAATACTCCCGATGAAGATTTATCCATTAATGCAGTGTTTAATGCAGCAAAAATTTTAGCGAATTATATGGCTCTGAAAGTTCAATCTAAAATTACAGATTTCTTAAAAATAATAATTGAACTAATTATTTTAAATATGTATATATGTACATAATTAAATGTTTTTATCTTTACTTTTTTCTATTTAATACATTGGATAAATAAATAATAATAATAATATGTACTTATTGAAGTTACAATTTTTTTTCGTCATTTTGGTTATAATGACAATCGGTTAATATGACCTATTTTCTTTGGTCCCTTGAACGTCATTATAAACGGTTTCTACTGTATATTCTTATCTACATGAAATTTAAGAAATAGTAACATTGTCAAATAATGGATTATCGTTTCTTTTTGATCAGGTTCGATTAGAAATTAATGGTGTAGAAGTTGATAGAACACGTACGTTTACGTGTTACATGTTCAACATGTACGTTAAATAATTGTTATTGCTATCAGAATGTGGGATGGAATTTAAACAGTAAGAATATACTAAATGATAAAGGAGAATTCAATGTTTATACACAGTTAAAATATTGGTTAGGATTTTTTGAAGATTTTAAAAAAATATTGATAAATTCTTGAATAGAACAAGAAGGTATACTGATTTAAATAGATTACTAAGTAAAAATGTAAACACAACAACTGTCACAGGTAGCGTCATACTTAATAAAGTAATTTGGAAAATTCCACACATTAATGTAGATGATTCTGAACGACTTATATTATTAAAAATTATAGAGAAAAGAAGAATTCTATTTATTCCATTTAGATCCTATGAAACCCATGAATAACCAGAACATGGGAAATCTAGAAATATAATTTGGAATTTAAAAACAGCATCAAAATTAGAAAAACCACGATATGTCGTAATAGGTTTACAAAAGAATTTAAAAAATAATATTGTAAAAGATGCAAGTCTTTTTGAACATTGTAAATTAACTAATATAAAAGTTATTCTAAACTCTGTTATTTACTCTAACGATAATTTAAATTTAGATTTTACTAAAAAAATTATGCAGTATTATATAATATGTATACATTGTTTTAAGAATCGTATTATGGGAAAGGTATTATTTTACCCCCGTGAGGGGGGGGCAGAATACACCTACAGTAGTCCGTGTCTGTCGTAAGAGGCGACTAAAATGGACCTGAAGGTGAGCAGCAGTGCCTTCAATACTGGCTATAGGTGGATGCTTCATAAGCAGGTACAGCTATAGCCAGGTAGAAGTAGTAGACGTACATGGATACCGTGAACACGGCTACTACACTGCAATGTGGAAGGCAAGAGGAAACCACCACATTAATCTCCTTAGTCAATTAACAAATGACCAGCACAATAAATGATATAATGTATGGAAACAACCTTATCGGAGAGGTTATTCCCGGCAGGAGGCCAAACAAGGTACCACAGGTCGTTACCAAGCGAAATCCTTGTAGTATGATAGGAACATGGAATTTCAGAACCCTTTTGCAAACAGGGAAACTAGAAAATCTAAAGATTGAAATGAAACGTCTCAAAATTGATATTTTGGGGATAAGTGAAATGAGATGGAATGGTCAAGGTGACTTTATATCGGGAGACTACAGATTCATCTACTCCGGTGGTGATAATGGAAGAAATGGAGTTGGCATTATTCTGAATAAAAAATGGGCACAATGTGTGAAAAGTCACATTGCTTTCGATGATAGATTGATATTGATCAAATTAAAATCTGTTCCTAATGACATCGCAATAATACAAGCATATATTCCCACAACACAAGCAAACGATGAAGAAGTAGAAAAGAGCTACGAAAAGATAGAAAAACAAATAACAAAAGTTATGGGAAAGAAGAAGGCAAACCGATACACGGAAAAAACAAAACAGTTCAACCCACTATTAAAATAGTAGATTTAACAGTATTTTATAATTGCTATAGGGATAGCTATAATGTTAGTGATATTTACTATAATGTACTATAGTCGCGGCAACGAAAAATGAGCGTTGGTACCGCGACCCGTTGTTTTTACCCACTCTTACGGTCAATGATTCTCAACATAGTGCAGCTGTCGTGCTGCTACACGCTGTACCTACTTTATTGTATTTGAAAAGTGAGTGGTAACAATTGTAACCGTCAAGTTACAGATCGTGTCCCTCAGGCAGCAGGAATACAAACTATAACATTCCAGACCCTCTTTTGTTGGGATAGATTTAGGAAGGGGATTTATATTATACCAGCCACCTTATATAGTACATTTTTTTCGTGGTCTATCGTTTACACACCTTGTTGTTAACACGTATTTCGTGCGCGTCGTGTAATAGTCATTGAATACCGTAGTATATTTGTATTAAAACTTAAAAATGTCGTTTAAAGATCGTGATACTCATAGTCAGAGTAAGAAAATAATTTTTAATGTTTACAATTTTATTAAAATGTGTTCGGAAAAAAAAGATTTGAATTCAGATTTTTTTAAAAGCGCACAAAAAATTGCTGCTCAGGCTTGTGGTACTTCGTATATAACTGTGCGGCGTATATGTATGGAGGCAAATAAATCTTCAGTGGATAGTGATGAAGAAGTGCAATTTCAATCACCTCGTAAATTGTACAAACGTGCAAAGAAATGCTCCGAGCTGGACGATTTCGATGCTGATGTAGTCCGACGGATCGTACACGAATTTTATGAAAGAAATGAATATCCGATTGCTTTTTCAATTTTAAGCGAAATTAAAAAAGAATTACCACATTATGAAGGATGCGTCCGGTCGGTCAGAAATTTGTTAAAAATTTAAAATTTACGTTTAAGAAATGCAATAATGGCCGCAAAATGCTTATGGAGCGAAACGATATAGTCGCTTTACGATGTAAATTTTTACGTACAATGTGTACACTCAGACAGAATGAAGATACCCGACCTGTGGTTTACCTAGATGAAACCTGGGTAAACCAAAATCATTCAAGGTCTCATATTTGGCAGAATAATGAAGTAACTGAGGGATTTAAAATACCAACCGGCAAAGGAGGTCGCCTAATAATTACTCACGCAATTTGTTTTTAAATGCCGAGCTGAAAATTCTACTGACTACCATTCGTCTATGAATTCAGATGTGTTTAAACAATGGTTTGTAGATATGCTAAAACTACTTCCTGAACCATGCGTAATCGTTATGGATAATGCACCCTATCATTCTATGTTGGTAAACAATTATCCAAATTGTAATGCTCGAAAAGCTGAGGTGCAGGAATGGCTGAAAAATCAAAATATTAATTTTTTACCTTTGGAAACTCTAGCCGAACTACGGGAACGTGTGAATTTGTTAAAACCGACATTTAAAAAGTACGAGCTAGATGAAATAGCAAGTTCAATGGGCCATGAAGTAGTACGACTGCCACCGTACCATTGTCAGTATAACCCCATTGAACTTATATGGGCTCAAGTAAAAGGCGAAGTGGCAAAAAAAAGTTCAACGTTTAAAATGGTGGACGTCACTCACGAGGCATTGGATTTGGTATCCAAGAGTGACTGGGAAAAATGCGTCAAACATGCTGAGACAATCCAGGATGAAGATTATCAGAAGGAGATACTAATAGACAGTGTATTAGAGCCGGTCATTATAACTTTTCAAACTGACGACAGTGATTTTGGCAATGACGAGGACAGTGAATATGACGTTCAAACACTTATTTAAAAATTGTTATTTTACTATAATATACTTGTCTTTTATTATTTTTTCCGTTGTAAATATTTTTTAATTGTTTATATTTTGTTTATATCACTGTATATTTTAATTTAGTTGTTCAAACAGTATTTATAGTAGAACACACTGGAATTTATAATAGTTAGAACTGGAAGGTTTAGTTCATATCACTGCAGCAGAAATTTAATTTACTATAATTAACAGTTTATTGAGCTATAACTCGTAATAACCACTACTATAAAATTAAGTATTCGTAACCAAGTTTTATATTTAATTATTTTATATATTTAGCAGTACCTGTTGCGTATATTAAAAAAATGCAATATTTCACATACGCCGATTTATTATAAATATAATTTCACTGGTTTAACGAGGTT
>NW_020272966.1:0-98582 GCF_003268045.1 Sipha flava | reverse complement strand
TGTTAATTTACGGTAGAGGCATATCACCGATGATACGCCGTAATCGAAATAATAATAATAATAACAATCGAGATTACGCACGCGACAGTACCTGCTGTCATGTATAGTAATTTTTACTATAAAATTACAATATTATGTTCATTTAAATTTTACCTATTATAATTGTTATTTTTTTTGGCTAGTACATGCTTCTTTTACTTATAAAATTTAAAAGAACGTTGTTAAATATAGTATCCAAATATAATTTCGTTTATGTAAAAAAAATATTATTTTTTTTTTTTATTTTCACTTGTGTAATAGATTTATTGGTTATTTAGTTAATAATTAAAATAACAACATACTTAAGATTTTTTATATAGTTATATTCCAAAAACAAATAACAATAGGACATATATACATTTTTCAAATAAGAATTCACCATGGGCGGCTGACAAAAATCTGGTCGAGTCCGTGCATGTTATATAACAAATTTAATACTAATTAATTGCAAGTGTTGGAGTATTTAATTGTTCCAAGTTTTATCTTGGTGTCCATGTGCGACGCGGTGCGTTCTCATTTAAAAAATACTATGGGTTTTTTTACAATAAATAATATATAAAAAAAAAAAAAAAAATGTATAAAATTAATATTTAATATAATTAGGACAGCTATTTAATAATATTGTTTTTAAATATCATACTAGTTATTACATTGTAGTCTTAGCGAAAAAATATAAGTAATATAAATATAATATGGGTAGTACAATAAAAAAATTATTTTCAAATAAACATTTTAAAGAAACAATAAGTAAACTAATTGAAACACCTTAAGAATACCTTTTTATATAGGTAGTTTCGGAAATTGCAAAGCATTATGATTTTAAATCGGGAATTGATTACGAGTTAAAACAGAAATACGGAAATAATTTAATGTTACCAGAGAGTAGTTTCTATGTATATATATAAATACTACATTGTTTTAAATTTACAACAGAATCTACTATGTTGAAGTGTTAGAAAAAAAAATTAGGGTTACTGTCTAAGTATTGGGGCGTTAATTGTATTCAGGCTCGACCGGAAGTTGAAGTCTATGCACGCCTACGCATACAACATTATCAAAATGACAATCGGCTTATAATATTTATAATTAATAAAAATAAAGACAAAAAATTAACAATCTACGAGAACAAGTACGTAGATTTCATGAACTTGAAAGATTTCCGCATATAAAATAAAATAGCGATGAGTAAACTAGGTCAACTCGATAATTTAAAGTGGGACACAGTTAGAGTAATGATACGGTTTTTCGTAATACAAACATTGAAATAATTATATGTAGACTACTAATATATATTATATTCTAAGCCACTGCATAATGTAGTGATGAGGATAAATAAATTATTTTAGATCAATTCCATAATTCTAAACTAGCGGGACACCTAAAATTTAATAAAACATTTAAAAAAAATAAAACAACAATATAATTGGCCAAATATGACACAATATGTTCAAAAAATGTATTAAGAATTGCAATTCCTACCAAAAGAATAAAATAACAAATGGGAAAATAAAAATGCAATAACATCGACTTTGAAAAATCCTTTAAAAAAAATATTTTTAGATATTGTAGGACCATTATTAACAACGTTATCTGCAAATAATTATATATTAACTATGCAGGACGACTTAACCAAATTTTCATTGAAAGTACTCATCCTTAATCACACACACTGAACTAAAAATCATCATCATTATAGGTTGATTTGATAATTGTGTTATTGAAATACGGCCAATAAAGGCAATTGTTAATATTAAAAATTTTATTTTATTAAACTCAAATCAAAAAAATGATTTATTAAATTAAAAAAAATTATTATTAGTTTTATAACTTTATTTTATAAATTTGTATAGAAATATTACGAGACGGTTAATTGAATAAATCTTAATACTATTATTGCAAGATACATTTTTTAAATAAATTATCCCAATTTTTTAAATTAAAAGTATATTTATTGAATCAATGAATAAATATATTAAATTAAATCAACATTATTTTATTATTGAACTCACAACCATATTATCAAATTGTATCTATACACATTGTATGGGACTAATTTAAATAACAAATGTCAAGATAAAATTTAATTTACAGTATTTTATATTTAAAATAAAAACCACTATAAATGTAATAACATAATTTGATTTGTGTATACCTTAATATGAATATATAAACAAAATATAATATTAATTTATAACGTAGTACAATAAGCTATGTAAATACAGTAATAATTCATGCTAACAATTATTTTAATATCAAGTCTGATGGACTTGCAAAGTTTTCTTTAAGAAAAAAATTCCATTACATCTAATAACTCTCAAATTTCTGTAACTAGAAAATCGAAACATTTAAAAAAAAACTCATCATTTGGTGGTTATATGTTTATACTTAATTTGTTTTTTTATTTAATAATTCATATAATGGTTATTTTGCAATTATTTTATTTTGTCGCTTTAAGGACCAGTTGATGTTGAAGGCAAATTTCCACCTAACTCCAACTGTATCTCAGCAAACGTTTTGTTTTTTGTTTCTGGAACGAAAATCCATACAAACACAGCGGCTAATATGCAAAATATACTGAACATTATGAAAAGACCATTAAATCCGATCAGTTTTGTAATTTCATTCGAGTAGTACGTTACTAAAAAATACCAAACCCCAGTTCGTAGCAGTTGCTAAGCTTGTGCCATAGGGTTTCACCTAAACAAAAATCGATTAAAAAATTAAAATCATAATATTTTATACTAAAATTATCAATAAAATATTTTAATAAAAACTAAACATACTTCGTTGGAGAAAATCTCTCCCATTACTACCCACGGGACAGGGCCAAATCCTATAGCAAAAGCCAAAATATATAGAACAACAAATGTTAAGGGTAACCATGCAAAAGCTTTAGGCGACATATCATGTTGTATCATTATGAAGTAAATTGCTAAACCAGCACAGCTTATGCTCATTAGAATCGCTGAAACTAGCAATAATATTCGTCGACCGAGTTTATCAATTACTGCCATTGCAATGCATGTTATAATCACCTGCAACATAATGAAAAATAAATAAATTTGTAAAGTCTATTAATAAATTTAATTTTATGTGATTTTACTGATATTGCTTACCTACATATTAGCTCTATATTTCATAAATTATTATAAACATTTATATTAATCAACAGTAAACTTTAATAATTGAGTAGGAGTGTATGGTTTGCATTAAATGTGTTTTTTGATAGAAACTTGTTTTATACAATTAAGTGGATTACAATATTAAAAAAAAGTTAATAGTTTAAAATTACATAAATATACATAATTTGAAATACTGTATGCCCTTACCATTTACAACTAAAATTTACATTTTAATCTTAAAAATTTAGGTAGTAACTTAAACATTTTAGTTAAGTTAGAGACACTATGCACACGCAACATGTTAATACTCCTTGATATGCCTTGCCGTGGTATTACGTGTGATATAAAAATGTGCCCATTATATACAACGCGCAGAGAATAACACACTCTATATTATATATATATATATATATATATATATATATATATATTTCCATTAAGTAATTTTATATTCAATAACGTATTGTTATTGCATTGTAAGTTGACGTCTACCTAAGCAGTGATTATTTTTTATATAACAATGGATTGTTCATATTTCACACGTTCATCTTACAGTAATTGGGATGAAGAGGTCGAATAAATGAAATAGCTGAGGCACTATATATATTTTAAATTAAACCAATAACAGTCGTAGATATTGGGTTCGTGGAAAAAGATGAAAAAGGAATATTTATGAACTTATTTTCACATTTGATGAATGACCCTAAAAAGTTTGATAAGCGATTCACTTTGTTGCTCATCACACGTCACACGTTTTTCAAAAATGTTTAAAACGTGGAATCGAATGGCGAAATGCGTTGCGTGTTATAGAAATTATCACAAACCGATATATGTTAAAAAAAAAAAAAAAATGGATTAACGCGCGATTTAAAATTCGTGGCGTGTAAAACATTTACAATAACATGATTGCTTGCTCGCTTTAGAAAGGACGATATAAGAAGAATAAAATCGATACTAACTTGAACCACTCCAACACTTATGGATGCAGTTTGAGGGCTTATCGAACTTTCAGTTATTTTGAAAATATAACTCATGTAGAAAACTATCACGTTGATTCCACTTGTCTGTTGGAAGAACATACAACCAACACCAATGAAAATAGATTTGCGATTAACTCTGTCCGCCAGAACTTGCATGAATGAATTCTTTTGATTCCTCTGCGTCTCAATTTCATTCTATAAAACACAACCCAAAAAAAACGTATCAGTCATATGGAAAAACATCACTATCTTGAATGTACATATATGATATATCTTTGTACAACCTTTATACTAGACAATTCCTTGGAGATAGCATCATCGTTTCCGTCTCGGAATTTCTTCAATGAAACCTTGGCCTGTTCGTCCTTATTTTTACTCAACAGAATATACGGAGATTCAGGGATCATGATTGCTCCCAATACATGAAATAAGGCCCATATACCGCACAGCACGTTGAACACGACATATTTTGTGACCGAGCCAAGGGCAAAGGAGTATAAAATACCGATGCAAATAAAAATTTGAAATGACGCTGATAATGTGCCTGTAAAAACCATATGTGTGTACATTGGTATATTAGAATATATTCGCCTTGGAACGAAATTATTGTATTCCCCCCCCCCCCCAATACACACAACACTTCGTTACTCTTTAGAATCTCAGACCTTCCCTTTCCTCTCTTAATTAATGAAAAATATGCCCCTCGCTTGTTTTGAATAACGTATAAAAATCTATATCCTATGGTTTAATAGTATATAATTTCAAAGTGTTTTGTTCAAGTAAAAAATCATACCAAATTATGATACAAGTAAATTTTATTTAACAGTTTTGTTCCATTTTTTTTTTTTTTTTTTTAATTGTCTATGCGAATAGATTAGGTACTATAAAAAAAACACAAAAAATGAGTATACATTACACCTGACACCACAGATTATTTAAATATATACCTTGAACTTGTATAGTAATAATCGTTTTATGCGGTAGCAGTCGTATTCAAATCACATTCAACTCAAAAAGATTCGATAGGATAATCCGTTATTAGAAAATCATTGATTAATGAAAAAAATGGTATACAACACTTGTTGATCAATGTTATTCATTGTGTGATAAAAAAATAAATAAATAATAATTGTCTCAATAAAACCGCCGCACCTAAAACTGTTAAAATTTAACCGCAGGGAGCATTCGCACCCTCAACCCTCCCTAAATGCGCCACTGCGCATGTGCTTCGATCGAGAAGTGTGACTTCCGAATTCAGTGTATGATTACAAGATGCATCGTCATTATTACTTTTATGTGTATCCACCAATACTTAGATTACACTTACCTCTGATCTTTGGTTCTGTAATCTCGCCAATGTATGATGGTATGATGGCACATAATCCACCAACACCGACACCCTGAAGTAATCTACCACCGATCAGCATCCACATAGCATTTGGTATGGTGAGAATGATCCAACCCATAATGATAAACAGCTCGTAGATTATCATGCTGTTGCAGCGACCGATAAAAGTTGATATCTTTCCAGCCGGTATAGAGCCGAAAAACGCTCCGATTCCAAAAACAGAACCGTAATACGCTGCATCGTCTAAAGTGACTGGAAACGAAACTGCGTCGGGCAATATAGTCAGGCTCGGAGATGACCAGCCAAGAATTGTGCCCATGGTCATTGCTCCAAGAGTAGCTAAAACCCAAGTAACAAATGTTTAAAGTTTTTCGCATGCGTTTAGTTTGCTTTACAGAACTTATCGGATTATTATGTTCGGAATGCACTAAGTCGTTTTTTACTTTTTATTTATTTGAGTTAATACCACGTTGGCTCAAGTATAAGTATTTAGAAAATTGTTTATCTTAGGTATGAATTATAACAACAAGAGCGGTATAATACGATATGGTTTAATGTAAAATTGATTAATTTTTTCTTAAAGCTAGTTATATACATCAATACACGAACATTATAAGACATACATGTTCACATTTAACTTGTACTAATGTTGTCGTATACTTACCGGCAAAAGCTGCGATTATTTGGAATAGTACACCTTTTTGAACCATCGTAGTAATGAATTCTATTTATTCTTTGTAAAATTAAAAACTTTACAAACGCAGAGAAAATTATGAGGTTTTAAATAGTTTTAATGAAATCTTAAGCAATTCAAATTTCAATTACTAAATAAATCTACGATTAAATAAACACATTATTTATTCATGCCTTTTATGCTGTATGATTATTATTTTTTAAATGCAGCCAATACAAAATAAAATATTATTTAATAATTATATTAAATTACTATTTATTATAATTGTTTAGAAAATGAAGTTTTGGCTTTAACTTGTGTGATATTTTGATTTAAAATGTCTAATTGGTTTTCAAATTATAAAGTTACGATCTGAAATTAATAATATTGTAAATAATGGATATAGTAGTGTCGTAAGAATTTAATATAAATATGAATATATATAGTTTGATGATACTGGTTTGCGCACATTACAAAATTTTTTTACTTGCAAACTTTCAACTCGTTTGTGTACAAACAAAAATGTAAAAACCCCACCAATACAAATGTTGACATGTAAAATGACTAATCGTTTGCTACTTTGTTCATTCATCAGCAATAATTTGTCACCTACTGTAAAATATTAATGTAAAATAAAACAATTCACTATTTTGTGGCAATAATATATTTGATGAATTTATGCGGTACAATAAAATTGTTTTTGATATAAAAAAAAAAAAGATTAAAAAATGTAGGATCCTTTAAATATGTACAACATTTATTTAAAATTGGCCAAAATCGAGTCCAGCATGAGGCAAATTTTTTGTACGCATAATATTTATTAATTAATTTAATAAAAAAAATATATCAATAAATTAGTTTTAAGAAGCAATTACATCAAAATTAATGAAATACAAACATACTAATCGTGCGTAATTGAATTGCTTTTTTTGGGCGCATGTCGCTAAAATTTATAAATGTACGTAAACGGTTATCGTTCATGTGATCATACCATAGTCACGGATGTAACTGTAATTTTTATTGTCTATACATTTTAAGGTTTATTAAATTAATTAATTATTAAATACTTAAGTAGATAAATGTAACAATAAATGATAATTTAAAATTAATTTGATGTTTCGTGCCGTCGTTCAATCGTAAAGATGGTGATGATTTAGGAAAATATGGTCCGTTATGGTGCGGTGTATGGGAAGGGGAACCGATGCGCAGCGACGGACGCGTTCTGACGGTCGCTCTCTCCTGGGCCGGAGTATTGAGTACAACACTGCCCATAACAATATACATAAGTTGCAACTCGGTATTTTTCAGGAACATACGTAAGTTGCGGCCTGTATTTCTGTCATGTATACGTTAATTGTATAATTAATAATTAATATAATATGACGTATAAAAATTGTTTTTTTATTATTATAGTTTATTAATTTTAAATAAAAAAGTGTTTATACAAACAGCAATATTTTTAATGGGGAGGAAAATATTGGTTGTAAATTGGTAATATAAATTTTAATATTAAAATACCCGGGATGCAATTTACACATGTTCAAAAAATGTACGGGACGTAATTTAGTATACTCAAAATTACTCGGGACTCGATTTACATCAAAAAGGTACATTGAGATTCAACTTATAATTACCTAGAAATATTACAAAAATCCGATTTTAACTCATAAAATATTAGTCGTACATTTTTATAGTTAAAAATACATAAGAATTTGGATAAAAAAATGTTCTTAAGATTATCTTTGTCATAAAAAAAAAATATAGCGGAAAGTTGTGAAAAAATTATATTAGCTTTAACAAATGAAATGTTGACGAAATCTGATATTTCAACAATCTTCAAAGAGTTAACTCTTTGCGGCATGGTGGTTATCATATTGACCACCTAAGAAAATTACTAATTGCATAGTGGTTAGCGTTGCTAACCACCTATACAATTATTTTTCTCTTTTTTTCATTTGATGGTTAGTAGGAATAACCACCTGAAATAGTTAAGTATATTTCTACTAGATGTTATGAGATATTTCATAATTATATAAAATTTTATATAATTAATTTATTTGACAAAATCAAAAATTAGATTGGGACATTTTAATGATGTTGATTCCCTATCGATTGACTGTATTCTTGGTATTTGTTTATCGTTAATATAATCGAGTATTATGTCAGAAACCATTTGACTATTCTAAATAATTTTAGAACGAGTGGAATATGTTTTTTTTTTCATTTATTTTGGTGGTTATCAACACTAACCACCATACAAAGTTAACTCATTTGTATATTTTATTCACCAGTGTAGTTATTGGTGTTACGTCAAGCTGTTAATTTTACAAATTTTACTTGTGTGCATTTGAATAAAAGAAGCAGGTAATGTTTATAATGTAATATTATTATCTTAGTTTTATTTGTATCACATTTAGTATTATATATATATATATATATATATATATCTAGGGGTCAAACGGTATCAAGTGTCGTATATGCCGATTGGATTGTACATATAGACTCAAACACACCAGTAAAAATAAGGTAAAACTTAAGAAAAATTGTAAATCTCCTATCGTGGTTGAATCGCACGACCACTCTCGAAGACTATTGTTTTTATCTTCTCTCTTATATACATTTAGTTTAACCTAATTACACATATATTGCTTACACGCTAATTTGAACATAGTATAAACAAGTTTTTTTACATTTATCTTTTTGTATACTAGTATGTTATGATAACCTACTTCCTATTGAGACATGAATACCCGTTTATTTTAGTTTATTTAATATTTCATTTGACATGAATCTAAATTGCCTAATACTACATAAGTTTATTACTTATAATTGCTAGTTTTTTATAAGTGATAAGTATTACTGCGGCCTGAGTTATTAACTAAGTATAACACAATTAAATACAAATACCTCCTAAAACCACACAACTTTGAGGAGCTCTATCTTGTCAACGAATTAATGAAAAAATGAAAATTTAAATGTAATAATTTCCGTATATAAAAATGCTAATTAAAATTCTTATTTTAAATGACTTTTTTTTGTTTTCTACGCTGTGGCTCGCTAGATTTTAGTTTTTTAAAAAATGGCCCTCAAGTAACTTTGAATTGTCAATCACTATTATATATTATTATTAATAAAAAAATTAATAAAAATATTTTAAAATTAACTTAATGCGTCGACTTTTTAAAGCTAGTGTATCTATTATTTTGTCTGTGGTTACGATTAAATCTTGATGAATATTCATAAGTGTTAAGCTATTTTAGCGATTTTCACCAGTTGTGTTCCTCAGATATGTTTTCAAGCGTCGCATCGAAGAAAAAGATCTTTCACTACTTGCAGTTGTTATTGATAAAGTAATCAATATTTGTAAAATTCAATAAACAGTAGGAAATATTTCTTCATTACAGTCAATGAAAGTTTCAATAGCATTTTTAGGATTTTTTTTTTCATCTATTGATACCATATTGTAAACTCACTAATTAATTTCAATCAACCATCAGCTTCAATATCTGAAGAATATGTCTTTAGAAGTTCTTTGAATTTGGTCTCATTTTTTTCATTTGCATTTATATAACAAGTAAATTGTTTTAATAATGGCTTAGGATTCAAAAATCTGTCATTTAGTTGTTTACAGAAATTATCCAAGAATGATATAAAAATCAAAATCCTAAACTAGATTTCAGGTGATTTTGTTAAAATACTAAAACGATTTGATCGGTTTATAGCTATTCGAGGTGTTGAAATTATAATTCCCAATTACTCACATTTTTTTTCAACATCACTAAATTAATTTGAATTCTTCTGCAGCATTAATACGCAATAAACATACTGCACTCAAAATATTATCTGCAAGTTCCATTGATATGGACAAATCCATATCTTCTTTTTAAGTTGACAATTTAGTGGCTTACTTAAGAAAAATACTTTTGCAAGAATGTGTATGGAAATTATAGTTTCTTCTGAGAAAAGTATACTTCATGCTTTTGAAGATATTTCTCTATCAAATCACAGTGAAGTAGTTTATAAAGAGTCGATTATCATTCATCAAAAAGTTCCAAAAATCGCTTCATGCCGTTCGACCCATCTTGTTGGGCATGTAGCTTTCAATTTTTTATTTTTGAAAATGGAGAAATTTGTTCAACAGAATTTTGCAAATCATCCTGTCTTTTAGGTGTGTTAAAAAAAACTACAAACTATTTGAATAATTCCAACAGCATTGCGAATTGATTTTAAATCACATGCATCAGATATAGCTACATTTAATGAGTGGCTACAATAATGTATATATAATGCTAATGGATAAGATTGTTTTATTATTGCTTTCACTCCGTTGCATAGCCCTCGCATGGCAGAAGCTCCATCATACACCTGATCTAGATGATTATTCGGTTATAGCCTATTTATTTATCTAGATAAGATAATTAATAACTATATTTTACCTAAATTGTCTACAATACTGATTACCAAGTATCTAATAATATATGACAATTTAATAATTATATATAATTTTGTAATATCTTATAACAAAAAAATGTAATTCTTTTCAACTGTGTTTAAACGAAGTTGATCTATTGTGTTGATTTTCGTTGTTTTAGCGTACTGTTGATCTTTTATGGACAAGGCGATGTCTTCTGAGCCCCCCTGCAGAAAGGCATACTTTGTTGCAAATGGTACATAGAAATCTTCTAGCGATGTCGGGACGTTGGTCGTGCGTAGCATTGTCTGCAGTCCTATTACCGTGTTCGCTTTCGTTATTTGATTGCGGTGAATGATGTTCACCGCGTTCGTCTATTTCTTCTATCGAACGTTCCTCACATCTGTTAGTCACAGTCGTGATTGTTGCCTCATCTATATAAGTGTCAATAGATATATAGATGATTTCTATCTCTCATAAATCAGTTTTGATATTTTTTTTAATTTAAATTTATAATATTTTTTTTAACTATATTACCGTAAAAACAGTATTTTTTTTTTCATTTTTGATTAAGATGGTATAAATTTAAACAGAGACAGCAATTTTAAATTTAATATTTTATTTTTATTTTAAAAACATTTAGTGTCTCTATAAAAAATATGTCGGTCTAGTAATAATTGAAATTTGAAAAACACTTAAATTGCCTTATTAACCTTATTGAATAACTATAAAAATAAACGTCGATGTTACTTTGAATTTTTTCTATTTAATTTCAATATTTATGCAAAAATGTTACCATGTAAAACAGCATTTCTCATTATTTTTCCATTCACGTACCCCTTGACTTCTCGTCATTGCTTTATGTACCCCCAACTGTTTATTTGCCTATTTCCATATAGAATTGATAAGTAAACTAAACTGTGAATTATCAACTGATATGTTCATTGATTACTTTTACTGTATTTACTACTACATTCACTATATTTAAAACACAATAATTTTTTTTTTACTTGAATCATATGCACAAGTATCTGCAGATTCAACAATTATGAATTCCGACTTTGATTCGAGCATATTATTTGTTAATAAGAAATCAATAACGGTCTTAATGATCGGTCGTTTTGCACTCTTGTAATTATTCTGAAATAATTTAGATTAAAGATTCATGTTTATTTGTTATAAAATACTAAGGCTTCTATACTAATAACTGTTTAATTTTAATATTTTTAAATATTTATAGCATATTTGTATATTTTTACCATGACGTGATTGGTAATCGACTGCTCGTCACATTGAGGCAATAATACGATTGCTCTAAAAATTACTCGCACGTAGCATGAAAAACATGTTAACTTGGGACAAAAACATGGCATTAATGTTGACATCTTGTGAATTTATTATTTAACCATTATAATTTGGAGCATAAAAGTAAAATAAATTAGTCAAAGCAATTTATCTAATTTTGAAGGCAATATGAATCAATATTGAACACACATATTTACACATTTTCTTGTTATATTATATAAGCCAGAACCATTTTTATTAATTTTTGATGTGGTTTTAAGGAATAAATCCAAAAAGTGGAAAAATCAATTTTTTAAATTAACCAATTTCACGTCAAGTTCAAAACCATAGCAATATTAATCGTAAGTTTGTGTTCATGATTGTGGAATACAATTATATTGAGATCTTACCGATTTATCGGTTACTTGTGAATAAATTGTAAATTCCAAATAATTTTGAGTCAAAAATTTGAATTTACGAGTATTTAAATACCTACATTAAATCAACAATACATTTAAATTAAATATTTGTTAGCTTTAATCTTTCATGTAATTGTTCACCTTCATGACGTGGTGAAATTAGAAATTAGAGTTAGATTCAAATAATATTCGCTTAGAAGTCGTTGACGAGAAAGGCAAATCATTGCTAGTTTGTTGCACATTTTGCGGACCAAATTCACGTTAAAATCGGAATGACCTATATTGTCTAAATTAACAAATCAGACGACGGAGCAAAGGGACATAAGGAGCGTGTGGTTATGTTGAATGTAATCGTTTGATTGATTTAAATTACCATAAAAGTTGTACATTCAAAAATATTGATTAATCAATTTCGATTTTTGCAAAAACACATATTTTCTCTAATTTTTGTAATAATTTTGGAATATTTTTATTTTTATTTATTATTTAATTATTACTTTATTTTATTTTAATAACAGTAAGTTAGGACTACGTTAAAGGGAAAAGAGAAACAGGAAGACCAAAAAAGATATAGTTGAATACGATTGAGAATGAGCTGCTCAGAATCTAAAATTGATTATTTTTTAAATTAAAAACAGTATAAGGAAAAAATAAACTCAGATGTATTGTACAAATGGGCCAAGATAGATTTATTGCAATGAGTAAAATAAAAATAAATTATTTTTAGTGTATTTTATATAAACATTTTCCTGTACCTATGGTCTTCATAATAATTGTGGGCATTAGTGTTCCCATAGGGTATACTACGTATACGCCGTATACTCTCAAGCTTTTTCTAAAATATCATGGTTATACTACGTAGACTCTCAAACAAACTATACAAAAAGGAAAAATACGTATTTTTTTTTAAAACTTAAAAGTATAGTATGTTTTTACTAATCAGTTTCACGACGCTCAATAACGATAGACGACAATAACGATAGTCATGGGGAGTTGACCAATACTCGTACGACGACAAATAATCGTTATCGGTGGTATTTCCCGTAATCGTTGTCGACGTCTTCAGTCTACGACGATAATAATCAAAAATAACACCATATTACTCAGTATGAATTATTATAATATATTACACAGTGTAATATTTAATATTTACACATAGACGTCAGTCATCGTTCGTGTGTTCGTCAGTGATATGTAAACAGCCGTTACTCCGATTTGTTTGTTGTTATAATGAGTTTAAATTTGAAACGTGACCCCCTTGATAGTTTCTTTTCCCCCGGACAAAAAAAAGTAGTTTTATTTCTAATGTTGATATTCCTGTAGTGGGTCCATCAGTTTTACCATACTACGAGGAAAATAATGATTGCGTGGTTCGATGTGATCCAAATATTACGGAAATACATAAAAGTTGGCCTGTGTTATGGACTAATGAACAAGTAGGTAACTGAATTTCAGAAGAAAAATCCGTGGATAGATTGTAAAAATGGGAAATTAGGGTGTTGTACTTGCATACAGGTAAAAAATAGTATTGAGTTACAAAAATCCATTGCTGATGGTAAACTTCGAATATCACGTGAATGGATGGACTTTGAAATAACGGCTGCTGGAAGTAATCGTACGAATTAGCTATCTTCTTTAAGAAATAAAATTAAACAGCATTCGGAAAGTAAATCTCATTTATTTTCTGAGAACGTCTTAAAGAAAGGCTCTGAACAGGTTTTGGATAGAATGTTTGAACATATGTCCGAAACTGTGGTTAGCAGTAATATGAGAATTTTTCAAACTGCATTTATTATTGCTTAGCGAAGCATCATCGTCCCTTTCTACAGTTTGAAGAACTTATTAAACTGCAGACAATTAATGGATTAGACATGGGATCTTCCTTGCACAGTCGAATAACTGCCACTCGAATAATTAACGTTATCGCAAAAGAGATGCGCCAACGGCTAATTACACGTCTTATAGAGTCAAATTCAAAATTCACTATAATGATTGACGAATCGGCTACACTGAGCACAAAATGCACACTGATTTTATATATTTCATCAAACTTTGATTCAGAGACTCCTATTGTAGTATTTCTTGATTTAATAGAGCTGGATAGACAAGACGCTGTAAATATTGAGAAAGCCTTGTGGTTGAGTTTAGAAAAAATTGGAATTTCTAAGTCTTTTGCATTGAAGAATTGGATTGCATTTACAAGTGATGGAGCTAGTGTAATGACAGGCACGAAATCTGGAGTAGCTGCTAAACTTTGTGAGAAGATACCGCAACTATTTACGTGGCATTGTTTATGTCATCGACTTGAACTTTCAGTACATGTCATAAAAGATGTGCAAGGTGTTTCTCGTTTTCAAAGTTTAATGGATAAACTTTACTCTTATTATCACCAAAGTCCTAAAAATTCTAGGGCTTGTTTGGAGGTTGGAATTGAAATGAAAAAAATTGGTCGTATTTTAAACGTGCGTTGGTCTGCCAGTAGTTTTTGTACGATAATAGCCATATAGGAAAACTATCCAGGGATATATAAGCACGTGAGTCAAACTCTTGAAACTGGACTAAAATAAAAATTAGAATCTTCTTTCCAAGAGGAGCTTGGACTCTTTTGTGACGTCCTTTTCAAACTCAGAATGTTGTCTTATGTACTTCAATCAAGAAAAACAACATTAATGCGCGCTCAATCAGAAATTTGTAGGACAATTAGAATTCTAGAAAGCCTGAAGACAGAACCTGGTGAAAAAGAAAAATAAATCATAGAAGCTATACAAAAACGAATTCATAAAGGCATAAATATTATAATCACAAAGTCAGGAGGAATCAACAGATTGCAACTCTTGAAAAATATAGTCGATAGAATGCGTCAGCGCTTATTCAATGACCTTAAAAATAAAACAATATTACAAGATCTAAAGGTAAGGAATATTGAAAAATTTAATCTTATAATTATTACGCAAACATCTAAATTGCATTTTTTTCACCCTGTAAGTTATTATAGAGGTATTTAAAATAGAAACCGATGATGATAGATGAGAAGAAGAAGTTAAAAGAGTGTCACGCAGATTTGGTCTATCTGAATTTGAAAGTTTAGTAAACTTTCGTTCTCGAAATACATCTTCTGATCTTATAAAAACACTAAACATACTTCCAACAACAACTACCGAATGTGAACGAGGATTTTCTGATATGAATTTCACCATAACTGATCTTAGAACTCGTTTAACGATTGAAAATGTGTCAGATTTAATGTTCATCTCCATCAATGGACCCCAGTTGAAGACTTCAATCCACGACCATACGTAAAAATTTGGCTGCGAAACCACAGATCAGCAAATTCAGTTCCACGTGGTAAAGAACAAAAAAAAAACCATCGACAAAGAAGATGAGTTAAGAAAACAATTTTTTGTCAATTTATTTAAATAATTAATTTTTAAACAATATTTTTTTACAACCGTAATTGAATATTATAAACATTTTTGTTTAAATAAATATTAAAATTAAATATTAATATTAAAAATGTAATAGTAATTTTTTTGGTTATTAATTAAACCTCTCTACCACTTTTATCGTAAAAAAAATGAAATACCTATATTTTGGCGTTCTTCAGCGTAGTATACTCTCATAAAAAATGATGGGAACATCACTGATTGTGGGTCCTAATTTTTAGAGTGCACCCCCGAAATCAAGAGTTTGATGATTCAAAAAGTATATATATATATAATGTAATATAATATAATAATAATATAATATATATATATGTATGTAAAACTATATATATATCGTTATTTTTATATTTTTCCCACGTATTAACTAGAAAGATAATATTTTCTTCGTGTTCTTTACGAGGCTTATTAATAATTGCTTGTAATAATTAGGAAGGAAAATTGTGAATTAATATGTAATAATTAATAATTATTATATAATACATATAAAATAATACATTATTTTAGGTTGTACATAAATTATTATACAATATATATAATTATATATACACATATCATTTTGTGCGCAATCGTATTGTTGTTTGCCATATAATATATAAAAATTATATATATATATAAAAAGGTAAAAGTGCGCAATCGTGTTACACCAGTTAATTTAGGTACCTATCAAATAAGCTAATTGTATATTATTAACTAAGACATAAACTATTCTATACCTATACTAAAAGGATGAGTATTTTTTTAGTTTTTATATAAATTTATATATATATATATAACTATATATATATATATATAGTTTTTTTATATAAATTTGAAATATTAACTGCTTATAATGTATTAAGTACCTATCTGAATTTTCCCATACATATATTCACAATTTTTTTTTGTTCAAATTTCAGCTTTTTTCTTTGCTTGAGCTTTCACCAACAAACACTTAACTAGCTTACAGTATGTCAATTATGACAATTATATTAACGCATATTTGCTTTTATTCAATTTATGAATCGCTAACTAGGTACTGTCATAATGATATTTATATATTTTTTATTTTTTGCTTTTTATATCAAATATCAGCTTTTAATTTAGGCGATTGATGTTGGTGAAATAATGAAAAGTAGTGAATAAGAATATGAATATAATGATGATATATCTTTTTATGTAGGAAAAACTGTAAGTTTGATACAATGATATTTCTGTTTTGGTTTAAGCGTATAATTATTGTTTGTTATGTGAAAAATCAAAAAAACCAAAAAACCATTTTGCCCCACCAAATGGGCAGAGCGCCATGATACTGTCATGCTATTTCATGAATTACAGCCTGCAATTATATTTTCTCTAGATGAAATGTCTTCTTGGACAGACGTTGAAACATCATCAATAGCTAATCAACTTTCAGCTTCAATAAACCAATCCAAGTTCCAAGTATCATTCATGATTTTAGTTAAATTATTTTCAATATCTGTGCTACTGAGTAGACTTCTACAAATTGAAAGTTTAGATTTAAAATAAGCTCTTTCTTTTGCCAATGTTACTCAAAACACATTAAAAGATATTCGTGTGAATGCTATTAAAGAATTTAGTAAAATATTTAAGCCTGTTGAAGCATATTGTAATACAATTGGAATTTATGTTTATATTCCCAGAATATCAGATCGTCAAGCACATAGAAGTAATGTAACCATAAACTATCCAAAAAGTTATTACCATGTTACAATATGTGTCCCTTTCTTGGATAATTTTATAGATCAACTGCATGATCGATTTTTATCACACGAGAATAAATTAAGCATCTTTACTTGTTTATTTCCTAATTCAGATTTTAAAATTAGCAATGATATCGGAGAAAGTTTTAAATTACTTTCAGAAATATATAAAGATAAAATATATGAAAATAATTTGGTTGATATAAGTTAATATTCGAGAAATGCTGAATTAAAATTATAACAAAATAGTTTTAAGCACCAGTCAGAAATTAATCAAACAAAAAAAACTGTTACAGACCTGTACTTTCAGTGTGATCCTCAAGTATACCCAATCATTTCAAAATTGCTGCAAATATTTATTACTTTACCAGTTAACACACATCCACTGAAGAACGGTCGTTTTCAACAGTGCGACGTATTAAGACCTACTAAAGAAATACAACAGGACAAAATAGGCTTAATAGTCTAGCTTTATTAAATATTCATAGAGATATACAAGTTAATCCGAATAATATGATTAATGAGATGAGTAAATCATCAAATAAAAGATTGAAGTTATATTTGTAAATTCTCAACCCTTTCAGACCCCATGCACATTACAATGTGCATGAATTTCTTATGTCGTTTTGAAATAACTGATGACAGATTTATTAACCAAATAACCGAATAATGGTCACACATTATGTACTTTTACGAAATATATTGATTAAATGAATGAATTTACTTTCATAAGTCATGCAATTGTAAATTAATCTTAAAAAATAAGAGGCCGTTGATTATTTTGTCGTTTTTTTTTTGGAAAATCTATGATTGTTCCTAGATAGCGCTAAAATAGTTGTACATGATGTTATTAACAATTACAAGTCCACGTGTTTATCTAATAAATCAGTTGTTTCCTATCTTTATTTGTTTCTTCAGAAAAACGCGGTAAACTATACACATTATAATGTACATTGGGATTAAAAACACCGAGTAGAGCATAACGCTCGCATACGTGGTAATGGAATGATTACGCTTATCGAATATAATTATACAGTATTTTTTTTTGTACGTTTTTATTCGAAATTATTTCAATTTATAAATCTTTATTTAAAATTTAAGTAGTTACATAAAGTATATTTACCATGGCGAGAGGTTTAAGACCTAACGAGTTAGTTGATCTCTTAAACTTTGGTCGAGATTCCGATCTTTCTTCGTTATCTAGTGACGAAGAAATAGTAGGCAATTTTCCTGAAAAGGAATTTGAATACCTTTTATCTAATATTTTTTCGGATTATGATTTTGATTTAGAAGATACTGAAAATCAATTTGCTTCAGATGACGAACAATTTGAACCGATTGAATAACAAGTACTCATAAATAATGAAATTTTAAATGAACAGCCTTTAAATTTAACGGCTTCTAATAAAATGTTAATAATATAACAAATATACTTCTCGCTGAATCGCATAGTGATGAAAATTCAATAAAATGGGATAAATTTATTCCTATTGAAAAACGAAATATAATTTGAGGAAAAACACCGTTTTCTCCCCAAATAATTAATTTAACACCGATAACTGAGCCAATTTATCCGACAACAATTCCTAATCCCATTGATTATTTTTCTAAATATTTTTGTGAAAATGACTTTGCTAATATGACCAAATATACTAATCTTTATTCGGAACAAAAAAACTTAAATAATTTCAACAAAACTGATTCCGCTGAAATGAAAATAATGATTGCTATACATATGTTATTTGGTGTATTGAACTATCCCCGGAGTCGTATGTATTGGGAAAACAAATATCAAATATACATTATTGCAGACAATATGTCCCGGAACCGTTTTTTTCAGCTTCAAAATTATTTCCATGTTATTGATAATGAATCTATTTCAAATGATAACCGTGACAAATTTGTAAAAATTCGTTCACTTTATAATTCGTTTATCAAACGGTGTTCAGACCTTCCAAAAGAAAAAAAATGTATGTATTGATGAACAAATAATTCCATTTAAAGGTAATCTGTCCATAAAAGAGTACATAAAAGGAAAACCTACTCCGTGGGGTATAAAGAATTTTTTACTATGTGGACAAAGTGGTTAGTTTATAAACAAAGTTTATAATTCACTATTATGTCAAGGCTCAAATACTAATATCAACGATTTTATGCAGAAAAACTACGGTCTAGACGGCGTGGTTGTGTTCAAATTAGTAGAAAACTTGAAAACTTATAGTCACAACTTATTTTTTGATAATTTTTTTTTCGTCATATAATCTTTTTAGCTGTCTTTTAAAATATAAATTATTTGAGATTGGCACAATTCGATGCAATCAATTTTGTAACCCTCCATTTCCGAAAGATAAAGAACTTGCTAAGATGGGTCGTGGAACCAGTTTTGAAGTGTCTTCAAATCATAATATTACGTTGGTTAAATGGTTTAACAATAAAGCTGTCAATATTGGTTTTATTTTATTCCAATTTTATTCCATTAGGAATTCCTATTAAAGTAAAAAGGTTTGATCGGAAGGAAAAATGTTCGGTGATTATAGAATGTCCTGAAATTATAAACTTATATAGTAAAAATATGGGAGATGTCGATAAGCACGACTAGTTAGTTAGCTATTATCGTACTTTTATTAAGTCAAAAAAATGGACATTAAGGATGATGTTTGACATATTTGATATGGCGGTGGTCAACTGTTGGCTCGAATATAAAAGAGACGCAGCTGAATTAAGTATTGAACCAAAAGATGTTATGGATTTGTTGCATTTCAAACAGTGCCTAAAGGAGAGTTTAATTGGCGTTGGCGTACCATTTTCTCCTTCAAGTAAAAAAAGAGGTCGCCCTTCTAACTCTCCCTCGATAACTAACCCACGAAAGAAATTAGTTAAAAAAGTAGATAAAAAAACCATTAGAAGAAGTTAAGAAAGATAGTTATGGCCATTTCCTAGAATATGATGATCGCACTGAAGCAGTACGGTGTAAAGTTGAAGATTTTAAAGGCAGGACACACGTTTATTGTTTAAAATGTAAATGCCATCTTTGTTTTACGAAAAAAAGCAATTGTTTTCTCAAATTTTACACATGAATAATTAATTTGCATATTTTATTAATTCTTATGAGGTTAAAGTCATACCATTTATTTTGTGATACTAATTTATTATGTCTAAGGTAATAATTTTTATATTTTAATAATTATTTTTTATGATTATATATTTTATTTATTTTAATTAGATAAAAGTCATACCTATGTTATATTTTATGATACTTTCTGTGATCTTCCATAATTTCTAATGATAACATATTATTATGATTAGATTAATTGTAATGATAACGCACTAAGATGATGTTGGCATCAGTGTAGTTGATATACAAATTAGTCGTTATCAGTTGTTGTTAATAAATGCTTCTTTTTCATAACGCTAAAATCATGTGTTTTAATATTTCCTAATATTTTAATATAAGAACATACTTCATCCAAGTATATAACATGGCGCAGTCGGTGTAGAACACAAGTTGGTTTAATACGTGAGTCGATTATGAAATAAGTATTACGATTAATTGGATAAACAACGATAAAAAACGATGGCATTGGAATTCAATAAACCCAGTGGTTTTTGCCTTGAAGGGAATTTGTCTGAACATTTCAAAATATTCAATCAAGAAATAAAAATATATTTTAAAGCATGTTGCGGACATACATGAATGTAGGTCCTTACGACTCATACGACATGGACGGGACCATGTAGATCATAAATAGTAGAGATCAAGAAAATGATTATTATTAACACAATATTCTCATTCGTAAAAATAGAAATTAATTTTAGTCAATTTAGTCAAAAGGTAAACAAGTACATATATTATATGTGAATCGCATGGTTACATGTAGAAATATAACTGGGAAAAAGTCGCGAAAAATATGGAATATGTGCGAATGAGGTTGTAATATGCATATATTATTGAGAAATAATAATACGCATATTCCTGAGTCGTATAAGGAAAAACGTACTATTGCATAAATCTTAATGGGCGCCACGCGCGAATTTCAAACAACCACAACAACATCATCATTCGAATAAGACAATCAAGACCAAGGGCAACCACGTGATGAAACATCACTTGGATATGAAGATCAAGACCAAGGACAGCCACGTGTCGAAAACAACACAATTAAAACAGAATCAACAGAGTATATAAAGGCTCCGTTTCACCACCAACGGCAGACGTGTCCAGCTATCAGACCAAGCCCTTCTGAGTTTCGTCTTCGATATTGTTAGTGCACGAATTTATAATTTATATTTTTGTATCTATGTCTGTTTCTGTAATTGTATTTATTAAAGTATTTACAAGTGTTTGAAATAATTGTTTAATCAAATTTATCCCGATCCAACAACATCATTACGATAGGTACCTGTTTTTATTGGGTACCACGTAACAAGGTCATCTAGGTAATAAATAGCGGGCTAGTGACAAATTATTTAATATAGTTGAAAACAACTATCGCCCAGCGCGGCACGTTTGATCTTCACCAAACCTAAGTATAAGGGGGTTGGGAACAGACCAATATTCAGATGTGGTTTACATGTACAGTCGCAAGCACCTTCACGCCAGATCATTTCTTAATTAATGTTTTTGTACTTAGAAAAATTCTTAAATAAACAGTTAAATTATATTTGAGTATTTTTATTTGGAGTATTATCCTAAAAAACTTAACCATCGTTACGATTGAACGACGGCACGCAACAAGCAACAGAAACAGACAAAAAGGATAAAGATATACAAGTGTCTCGATTATTAAATTTGATGGGTCATGATGGATTGAAATTGTACAACACAATCAAAAAGAGTGGTGAAGAGTCAGTTGAGTCCATACTGAAAACGTTAGAAGAATATTGTATTCCAAAAACTAATGAAATCATTGAACACTTCAATTTCTTTAATAAAAAAAACAACAGGAAGGTGAATAGTTCGATGTATGGTATACTGATCTGAAAAAACTAATTAAGGGTTGTAATTTCGGTGAAACTGAAAATAAAATATTGAGAACACAAATTGTGTTAGGTATATCTGATAAGGAAACGCAGACAAGATTACTAAGGGATGATATAGAGTTGACAAAAGTTGTATCTTACTGTCAATCAGTTGAACGGGCAGAAAGCAATAGAAGAACGCTAACTTCAACCAATGAATCTGACAGAGTGATACATGAAATTGGACACAAAACAAGATGGGAAAACAAGGACCAAAATCAAAATAACACTTGGGTGAAGAACGGGAAGTTTGGAAAACAACGAAGAGCCAATCATTCAAATGGACATCAAACATTGTAAAACGCATCTCTATATTAATGTGAACACTTGACTTCAATAAAAAATGTTTTGAAAGAATTGAGTAAAGAAGAAGCCACTGCCATGGCTAAAATCCAAGATTTGATCGACAATCAAACTCTAAAATGTAATTTAATTTACATAAAAACTAATTTTAGGTCATATCCCGAGTCTACCAACCATTTAAAAACTTCGGATTTCCACTTAAAGACTCTATAAAAATAGTAGTCGATTTATGACAGAAAATTCAACAATCTAAAACTGGCATAGCTATACAAAACAAATAAAAAATGATGTTGGAGAAAAATACTAGGTTTGTAAAGTTAAGTAAAATATCAAAAATAATGATGGAACTGAATCAGACACGGCTCATTTCCTTGATGAGTTCAATATCGACGATATTACGTACATGAAATTTGCTCCGATTACTTCTGTGGACATGGAAATAAGTTTTTCATCCTACAAAACGTTGCTAGCAGAAAATCGGCGATCATTTGTATTTGAAAAATTGAAGGAGCTACTGATTGTCTAATGCAACAACACAATTTAAACGTAATTTTCACAATAAAAACAATATGCGTATAAATTGTTTATTTTATAGTACTTTTTGTTATATATTTTAGATAATTTCAAGCCGGCCATTTCATGATAAGTCCAATGAAAACTTCATACTTTAGTTTTCCAAATTAAAATTTTTTTTGCTTTTTTTTCGTAATATTATAATTTAAATAATTTTGTACTGAAATATTAATTAATAATTAATAATTATAAATTTATAATGCATTCTTATAATATTTTAAGATCATTTTTTATCTTTTGTGCATTTTTCAAGGTAAGTTTTTTATGTAATTTTATGTTATTTTAAGGTAATTTATTTTCTTTACATTTCAATAATTTATTTGTGTGAAATAGTTTATATAAATTTAGTATATCATAAACAAAAAATAATTAATGATTTTGATTGAGGGGGCTTTGACGGTTTACATTAAATTTAAGGAGCCCTATAACAAAACATGTTGAGAAGCACTAGCCTATAGTCATAGGCGTACGCAGACAAATTTCAGGGGGTGCCTACAATTTTTTTGGGACCTTATTTTAATTTAGGTCCGCTCTGAAGAAAGACATAATAAATTAAAATCCAAGGATAAACATTTATTTAATTTTATAATATATTATTCAAATACAAAAATTACTGATTTAAAATAACATACGCCTCTTACTTAAGTTATTGAACTCATTAATTACTAAATCTACATTAACATTAGAAGCCATTTCTTGTTCTGTGAACAGTAGAATTAATGATTCTAAACGGTGAGAATACCCGTTCACAGAAACAACTAGTAACAGGTAAAATGCTAAACATTTGTAATATTTAAAAAAAAAAACAATTAAAAATAGTTTATTTACTGCAATCTTTTAACCAATCAAGTCACAAAAACACAGTCTCTTATTAGTAGTTCCTTTAGGAAAATTTTTGTCATTTGAGTTTTTGAGAAGTTTGATTTTGGCAATCAAAGTGTCTGATGAAATGTTTACAAACTTTTCTAATATGGCAGCTATTTCTGTAGTTATATTTAAATTAAGCATATTTGCAACAGAATTTATAAGGTCAATTGTATCTTGTTTGAATCTCGAATATATTCCAGAAATGAAATCATCGAGTAATAGGTAATATACAGAATCTTTAAGTTTTTCATATTTAGAACTATAAAATCTTTGATTTGAAGGAGACTGATCAATTTTAGTTGAGATTTTATTTTTTTTACTTCTGGAATACGTATTTTATGTACTTCACACATTTTTTCAGTGTTGGGAAATATAATTTTGAACTCTTCTTCGACATTTCTTATGTTTAATAGAATATTTTTTAAAGAATTTACACTTTGTGTTGCAAATAAAATGTCAATATTTGGCGACTGAAGCAAATAAATTTCTTTTAAAATTTTATTTGAAATAGGAGTCATCAATTCCATACCATAAATAAATTCAAATGTTTGAAGCTGTAGTGAAATTAACTTATGCTATACAATAATTATTCGTATGTTATTTTAAGAAAAAGTAATGATAATCAAAATAATAATAAATTAGGTGGAAATATTCATAAAATACGATATTAAAATGTCCGGAAAAAATTACAACAAATTTAATTAAACCCGTAAATTTTAAATTAATAATAATTTATATTATTGTATGGATAATTTAAGGAAAAATCATTAATTTTATTTCTGTATATAAACTATTCAATTATAGTGTCACATAATCACACTTCAAATAGTAAAATTTGCGAAATAACTGTTATCAAACATAATATAAAAAAAGAGCCTTGGACATACGAGAAATTCCTAGTCAAATGGTTTTATCCATCATGCTCAATATTTTTGAAGATACAGCGCGGTGATACTTGGAAATTTATTTTCCATAAAACGTAACATACGAAATTACCGACAGGAAATTCCCCGATGAACCATTAAATGCAAATTGTTGTCTTCCCAATGAGTGGATAACTACGCTGGGTGCTAAACGAAGCCATTTTTGATTTTTGATAGTCATTTCACAAATTTTGATTTTTGCCTCTAATTTCGTTTTAAATATTTTATCTTACACTGAAACATGGTTTATGGATGGAACTTTCAAGTGCTCAACTAATATATTCCAACAACTTATATTATAACTTATGTTATACGAGGAAAATATAAAAATAAAATGTCTACTTATGTGTATACATTTTTACCTAATAAGTTAAAATGCACGCATCCACTATTTTACAACAAGTTGTTATTATTTATATTCAAACTTCAAACAATCCAAAACCAAAATATATCGTAATGGATTTCGAAATAGGAGCTATATGTGCCAATAAACACATATTTGGTGATAGTGTGCAGATTAAAGGATGTTTTTTCACTTATGCCAGTCTATGCGGCGAAAAATGCAACACCTAGGTCTAAGTTCTGTTTACAAAAATGACAAAAATATCAGAATAAATTGTAGTATGATTAATGCTTTAACGTTTTTACCTCTCAATGAAGTATCCAGTGGAATGGCTTATTTATATACGATAATTCCTATAGAATTATTGCCAGTGACTAAATAGTTTGATGACATTTATGTCAGTGGTATTAATGGTATACCAAATTTTTCTACAATTTTGTGAAATGTATTCGACGTCACATTGATTGGTGGTGGACAAATAAATAACTATTGTGAAGGGTGGAATAATTATTTTAATAAGCTTGTAGGAACAAGCAACCCATCATTTTGTTTAGTTCTTTGATGTATTCAACAAGATGAATCTACGATGCGAATTGAAGAAAATATACGGCATGAATAATCTAATAATTTAACACCTCGAAAAAAAAATAAAAAATATACTTCACTTCTGTACAAATTTCATGAAACTATTACCAGTTACGTAAATGAAGAAATTACAACGGAATTTTTTTAAAATCCATAGGGAAACTATTGTAACTAGGTATTATGAACTATTGTGAATTTATATTTAATTTTTGACACGTTTTTTTACTAATACATATAAGGACATATTTTTTTACTACCATAATACTTTTATGAACATATTTAATTTAATTTCGAACACATTTTTTGAATCATTAAAAATAAAATATTTTATAGTACCAATATTTCGCTTATTTAATTTCTTTTGTTCAAAATACAGTAACCATACCAATTTTTCATTTACCATTTAAAATCAGCATGGTTTTGATAAATATTAAATGTATATTCTTGAGTTTTACTGCATTGATTCAAATAAAGACAAATTTGTTTAAGTATATTACAGATTTATAATCATACACGAATAATGAAAAAATACTTATCAGTTACCTATCTACCACAATAAAAACAAGTATGTACAAAAACTTATTAATTATGTATTTTTAGATTTTTCATTTTTTTTTAATTTTTATTAGAAATTTTAAAATCCTTATAAAGTCATAAAAATATTATAGAACTAGATAAAAATATTTTAAAAATGTTTTCACCTAATGGTTTAGGTGTAAAAACTTGTAATCAATAAATATTAAATCAAAAAAAAATATCTTTTTTATTTTAAAGTAATGATACATATAATTTTTAAATACTAAAAGAGCAAAAAACATAATAATATCAAATAAGTTATTAATTAATATTATTTAATTAAAATTTCAAATTTGCCTACTAATCAAATGTTATGTGGGTAACCAATTGTTTAAATTAGCAGTTATTAACATAAATGGGTTTTTAAATAAATATAAGTTAAGCAAAATTATTTTTTTTACATATTTTGTAATAGAAAATATGTTTAAGTATTTTATAAAAAAAAAAAATATAACATTAGTTTATTTTTAAAAAAAATAGGCTATTGAAAAATGATAAATTAAATTAAAAACCCAATTAAATAGATGCCTGATATTTAGACTAATTATAATTAAAAAAAACAATGATAAAGAATAATCTATTTTAACTTCCAAAATGTAATAATCATATGAATATGGTTATCCTAAATGTACAATATTATTACTGAATAATTGGCCTTTATAATTTATCCTTCATTTACTTGTAGACACTATTATATCATATTACAATAATAATCTTTGATTAGCGTTACTGAAAAATATATTTTACTGAATTCATGCCAATATTACAATATCAAAAAATCCAATATTAAACATTTTATTTACATTTAAATAAAAAATGTAAATATATATTATACATATCATATGCATTTTTCTATTGATACATTTTAGTTAGACAGGTCAGTAGTAGATAGATCACCTCATAGGCGTAACTTGGAAATTTATTAGAGGGGGCAAAAGTATAATTACATATTTAACGAAAATGGTTAACTAACCCATAATTTTGAAATAACCCATATACAATACCTACAATAACGAAATATAAATATATAATCGTCGAAAAGCATTTCTATGGTGATCTGAAAATAACAAAAAGATAATCTATCTGCGGAAATTGTTATCTAATCGTATCTACCGCGGAGTCAACGGGGAATCCGTAAGCGAGTTTACAATTTAACATTTTCAAATCGCTATATATGTAATGGAAAGATATCAGATGTTAGGCATAGTGGGCGAGGGCTCTTTCGGCGTTGTCGCCAAGTGTCTGAACAAGACGACTGGACGGACGGTGGCGGTGAAAAAACTGCTCGATTCCAAGCGGTACCCCGTCACGGTGGTCCGCGAGATAAGTCTACTGCACGCTTTTGAAAACGATCACGTGATGCCAATGATCGAGGCGTTCCGACACTGCGGTTACATTTACATAGTGTTCCCGTACATGCGGCGCAACCTTTACATGTACTTGGAGATGAATAACGGCGTTCTGACAATGGATGAGGCTAAGATATGCGTGTACCAAGTACGTACTCTTGGCATAAACGGGTGGCGATTGGAGACGGGCCAGCTTAGAATTTAATTTTAATTTTTAAAGGTAAGTAGAGTACAGTCACGAGGCCTGATTGACATTTTAAAGTTCAAAACCAAGTCGAGCACTCGTAAAACAAACGTTCTTAGTAGTTATGACTTCATAATTTTCTATCCTATCCTCGAGAAATGAATATGAATGTGCACTACACACGTTTGGTACGTATATAGTCCGCGAATATTCGTTTGAAAACCTTGACGACCCAACTTAAATACACAACTCGAACAATAATTACCATCCGTATTATGAACATACTCACTACTGTGCACATTTCTGTTACAGGACTATTTTTATGAAACATGAAACATTTCAAGTCTTATTGCAATTAAGTTTCATTAACATCCATGTAACTTTCAATAACAATTTTTTTAAACTCCTGAAGTATTTTCCACGTCCACATTATTTGAGTGTTAATGTAATATTTCAAATATTACGTTGTAGAGATAATCACAATGATAATATAATTACATTAATATAAAATGCTTATAACAGTCATATTACATTGCTGACATGCAATTTATATGTTTTTTAAAGTACTCTGGTTCAATGTTGCTAGTATGTTTTAATTAAACGATAAAAATTTAAAAAAAAAATGGTGAAAAAATGATTAACAATGCTTTGGAATCGAATTCTAGATACATCAATGGCACTTAAATTCTTAACCTTGAAATTAAACCCTATCAATCTGGCCACTAACCTAACTTGAAAACATTGTGTAAAATAATTTTATTTAAACAACATTTGAATGAAAGTCTTTTCGATGCTATATTATAATACATTTTTGTTGGAACCTAAAAGTGAAAACAATATTTTATTTAGAAGTACCACTCGACTTAAATTAATTCTTCAGAACTATGTACCTATATTAAATGAGTATTATTAAGTATAATTTTATGATATTTTTTTTAAATGATTTTGTAGAAATTTGTGGCTGTGTCGTGGATGATTTTGATTTGAAGGTCATCGTGAAGTAATTAGTTCGTTATGTACCAGGGAGCTTTGGTTACAGTACGGAGACAAATTGACTGAAAAGCTTGGATTTTTTGGCTAAACCCCAGAGTATGATGCCATATGTCCAGATGGAACGGAGGAGACATTTGTATATAAGAATTTTGTTTTGAATGTTGATGTTGGATTTTAGTAAGGGCCTGAGTAATTGAAGTCTGCTGTTTAACTTTTTTCGTTTGTCCATGAGATGAGGACCGCAAGTAAGTCTTCTATCGAGTGTCAGGCCGAGATATTTGAGTGCAATGTGGAATAGTAGAGTTGTTCAAGGTGATCGGCGGGCAGTCTTGTAGTCTTAGAGAAAAGGTAATATGCGATGATTTGGTTTCATTGATTTTGATCCCCCATTTATTGAACCAAGACATAAGGGTGTTTAGATGGGTTAGGATTTGACTGGCAATGGCAGGGTAACCAATTGAGGGTAGTATGGCTGTATTGTCATCATAAGTTCCGATGAGAGTGAACTGATTAACTGGAATATCCGCAGTGTAGAAAATGTAAAGAAATGGGCAATATCGCTGAATTGAAGAACGCCTGCTAGAACACTATGATGGGTTGATAGCTTAGCGTTGATTCTGACTGAACGATCTGTTTTCAATGTAAGATTTTGGGAGTAGATAGTAAGGGGTTGGAAATATTTTTATAAGTTTGAACAGAGTAATCTTTGGTGCAAAACAGTGTCGAAAGCCTTCCTAATGTCTAGAAAAACTCCCGAGCAATATTTTTTTGTTTCTAGTGCCAAGGGATGAAATTGGTTACACGGTGTAGTTGATGGTTGGTTGAATTATTGGAACGGAATCCGTACTGAATGTCGGGCAGGATATTTTCATATCGAGTTATTGGCATTAGAGTTTTTTGTATTATTTTTCAAACATTTTGCCAAATAACGGCAGGAGACTAATTGATCTGTACGAGGTTGGGCTGTTAGATGGTTTTCCTGGTTTCAATATTTTTTTGATAATGGAATGCTTCCATGAAGGAGGGAATAATGAGAGGCAAAGTAGGGAGTTGAATATATAAGTCAGCCAAATAATTGATTTTGGTGAGAGGTTTTTGATATTTTTATTTGAGTTCATGTCCGGGCAACTTGTTGTTTTCAGGTTTTTGATAATATTTGAGACTTCAGTAGTTGTGTGTTTAGCTGGTAGGGCTATTGGTGGTGAAGAGAGTAGAGATGTTTCAACAAAAGTCAATGTAATTTGGACTGGGGAATGAAGAGTGTGGCTTAAAAGAGTCAGCGAGGTGAGAGGCTAATAATTCAGCTTTATTTTGCTCATGGACTCAGTGGCGTATTTAAGAGGGGGCGAAAGGGACAAATGCCCCAAGCAACAAATTTTTGGGGGTGCCAAGATATTCTAACTTTTATTATTGATGTGTTTGGGATTTTTTTAATTTTCACACCTCTTCCGGTATTGTTAAAAGTATTTTAATAAATATTTTTGAGCATCTAATAATAAATTAAAAAATTATACTATACCTAGTTTATATATACCTAGGTAATACTGAAATAGCAAAATAGGTATATTACATTTATTATTCGATAAGATATATTTTCGTTCAATGTTTATAATAAAGACTCGGGTACACAGAACGCGGTATTCACTTTAGGGCACATATAAAAAGCTTATAAAAGAAGTAAAATTGTACTTATAAGTGTTCAATTAATGTTAATATTTATAAAAGAGAATAGTTTAGTTGAAGTATATCCAAAAATTGATATTGCTCTAAGGATGCTACTATGTACACTTTCAAGTAATTATTCAACGGAAAAATCATTTTCTACATTAAAAAGGGTCAAAACTTATTTAAGATCAACAACGGGAGAAAATCGTCTTAATTAATTAATTAATTAATTAAGATTAGAAATTAATTAAGATTAAAATTAGCAATCCTCAACATTGAAGCTGATTTAACGAAAACTATTAATTTTAATGATTTTATTGAAAATTTTTCTTCTCGAAAGTCAAGTAAAAATTTATAAGCTATCAATTATTTTATTATATATAAATAATAATAAATATTATATATTTAATCTAATGAAAAATCATGTATCGTTATAAATTGTGCATATAATAAGTGTTGATTTCGTTTTCTATATTTAATATGTTTATATATATATATATTTTTTTTTAAGAAAGAAATATTCACTATGAATAAAAAATATTAGGTTAACGATAAGATATGTATTACTATAAAATTATCTAATACAATATCGCAAAACAACTGATTTATAATTTGTTTAATACAATTAATTTTTTTATTACTTTGAATTTATTTATATATTTTTTTTTTTTTGGTAAGGAGGAAGGGCGGAAAAATTATTTTTCCCCGGGGCGCGTATGAATTAAATACGTCACTAAACGAACTGCTAGTGAGTTGTCTTATCGGAGTAGTAATCAGAGTTTCCTTGTGTTGTAGTAAAGATTTGGTTTTTTTCAAAGTGTACCCTTGTTTGAGGAAAGAGAAGCATGGTGAAATTTAAATAGTTCATTTTTGTGGGTCTTCAGGATAGATTTAAGTTTATTAGAAAGGGAATTGTATTTTTGCCTATCCACAGGATAGTCACAGTATTGCCAGCAGTTACGGGCTCTACGTTTTTCCGTTAAGTTGTCTGATTTCAGGTGTGAAAAGATGATCAGATTTTGAATTGTGAGCTGGAAGGGAGCCATTATTTTTTGCGCTGGGAATAGTTTCTGTAAAGTTTGTAATGGCGCCGTCAATATTTGCGTGAGATTTTAATTTGATATTGAGATGTGAGTTACGAGTCACGATACTACGAAACCTTGGCCAAATTATTTGGGAAGGATTATTATTATTGTTATGTGATGAGATTGAGGCATTTATTTGAATTAGAACTGAAATATGGTCAGACACTGAATCATTTAGGTTGGTTAGTTTTGTCTGGATATGATTTGGAAGGTTAGAGATGAAGAAGTCGAAAAAATCAGGGTTGTGGCCCAGGTGAGAAGACCAATAAGTTGGTGCGAGCGGTGCATGTACCTTGGCATGTTTGGTTCTGATAAGATTCTGGAGAGAATTCTGAGAGAGAAGATTGTTGTGCAGCCCCAAAAATGATTTCTGTTATTAAAGTCAGCTTCTAGTAGGAATGTATAATTTAACGTGGATACGAGTAGATATTGTAGAAGTTCATTTTTCGGGAATTTTCGGCCTGGGGGATGCAGAAGTAATGGAGTCTGGTTCTGAGTCGATAATCAAAAAAGGGTTGGTTATTTGCATATCGAGTGATATAGAAGGTTGAGATGGAGTGTGCGCTATTTTATTAGAGATAATTAGCGCTGCGAAACTATGGGCGGTACCGTGGGGGTGGTCAGCCCTTAGTTGTAACCGAATATTTTAAAGGCCGAATTATTTGTGAGATGTATTTTGGAGATCAAGGCTATGTCGACTTGGATTTCGATTAATGATATTTGTAGTTCATTTATATTGTTCAATACACCATTTCAATTCCATAAGAGTATGGTGATAGCTTTGGTTCTTGATTAGCGGCCATCCTTGATGAATTTCTCTATGACGATCATGGGATTGATAATTGACTTAAATTCATTAATGAAGGAATAATGTAGATTGGTTAGGTTGTTTTCAGCGGGTACCTCATTTTTGGACCAATTGTTTGTATGATTTCCCAACAGTTTGCTGATATTGGAGGTATTGGGAAGTGGTGGGAAATTTTGTGATTTATCTTGAGTGGTATTAGTTTCAAACGTGATTTGAGGAGATTTATTTTTATTTCTTTGTGAGGGTGTAAGATGTAATTTTCTGTGTTTTAATAGGTCCTTGTGTGTCTCTATAATTTTCTGGATGGGAGCCACCGCATAGCCCGCATATTGCTGGTTCGGAACGGCCTTTTTGACACTGAATTGATTCGTGATTGTTTCCACATCGGATACATCTTGGGTTATGAAAAGAGTAACTGCGGATATGGCCATAGGGTTGACATCGTCGACATTGGGGGATTTCTTCTTTAACGGGAGGAGTTTCGACTTACTTACTTACTTACTTTAGAGTAGCAGAGAAGTGTTAATTTGAAAATGTCTTGATTGGACTCCGATTGTTCTAGGTCGATAAAAAATAGGGGCAATGGTGTTTTGGTGGATTTATGAAGTACATTTGTTATGTTTTTAACTCAGATCCCAAGTTCTGATAGCTCCTTGGACATATATTTTATGTCAGTAGAGGGGTGAAGATTTTGGATGGCGATTTTGTATGCTTTGTTTTCTTTAAATTGATATGAGTGAAAGGAGATGGATTCCTCTTTGAAGTATTTGATAACTGATCTATATAAATCGGAGCTAAATGTTTGTATTTTAACACCTTTTTTGGAACTTTTGCAAACAAAACTGGATTCGTCAATCAATTCCTTAAGTTTGAGACATAAATTATTGTAATTTAGGTGTGTTTCAATGAAGATAGGAGGTGGAAGATTTATTTTGATGTTATTAGTATCACTATTGATTTCAGTGGGCTGTTCGATAGTGGTGTCCATTCGATGATTTTCGTTTTCATTTTTATTTTCATTTTCATATGTGGATGCGAGAGATGCGTATCGGTTTTTGGATGTAAAAATAATATTGTTTGATTTTGTTAATATTGTGAGATGGAGGAGAATTTTTTTTAAGTGATCTGATGCTATTATTAGAGTCGACTATATACCAATTAGATTCATTATTAGTACATGTCGTTGGTGACTTATCACCGGGCTGTGCAGGTATCTTGACTTTGGAGATAATTAACGGAGACAGTTTCAAAGCCATTGGAAGTAGATAAGTGAATTAGTGACCTTGGCAGGCAACGACCACGCGCGAGCCGGCCGTTATCTAGTATGGTATCGGGGTATTTATATTTGGATGTTATTCGTTGTAGGAAATAATGTAAACATAATACCATTGATTATAGAATAGACAGATAGTCAACACAATGTTAATATTTGGCGACTACTCGTAAAATGCAACCGCTATGGAGCGCTGGCGTCACTGGGATGCAAGGAGGTGGTATCTCTATCATAAGTAGATGAACGACGAACGCGGTGGGAGCTAGATGCAAGTTGGTGGTACCTCTATCATAGATAGTCATGAAGACTGGAAGGCAATCACGCGGGGTTGGCAAAAAATACCGTCGTTCTATTTATAGAATTATTTTTCATGTAAAATGAAAAATTTAAGTACCATTATATTTATTCCCATTATAATCGATAAAATTAGCGATTATTATTTTATTATTATTATTTCGTCAATATTTTACGGTTTATTCTGTGAACACACGAATCGACTAATCGTAATTAGTCTTCACGTAAGTATTCTTCTCTGCAGTTGTCACTTGTCAATGAAAAAAGGTTTTGCTTGTTTTATATTCTAAGTATTTTGCCTTATTGTAATTTTTTACGTACTTTATTTTTTATTACTTTTACGTCTTGTGAGTAATTTTAAAAATGTAACAAGTGCCAATTTTTAACTTGTGGAAAGTCGAAGAAAACATTTCCAAACTTGAGTTTTTTCCGTTTTCCCAATGATGAAAGAAGAGAAATTTGGATAATTAATTCGGGTAAATAAATGTTTTAAATTTATAAAAAGAGCTCAGGTGTTATTTTTTCGGTTTATTAGATTTGTTACCAAGTTAGCTATAAATCCCTTTTATTAAGTGATACGTTTTTTGTATAATATTTCGGATAGCAACTTATTTTGTTATTTGTATATTATTTATCAAACACATATAAACTGATTTTTTGTTTTGGAGTTTTGGTGTGGGTACCTATAATGAACAATATAGGTAAATCTATATAAAAAACTATATCACTAAGTTCATGTTAAGTACTAATTAATTAATTATAAAAAACAAATAATACTTATTTAAAATTTGTTTTAAATATTTTTATAAAAGTATTTTAATAATGCTTTAATACATAACAAAAAAAGTATTATTTATTACACTGGAGTAATAATAGTTGGATACTTTATTTTTTTTTTTTGCTTAATTATTAAAACATTGTATAATTAGTATGGTCATTACACCAATAAATGTCCATAATACCTATGTATGATTATTTTTAAACAATTATTATATTTTGTTTCTCTCTACGTCTACAGGAAACTCAAGTTTGTTCTCAATTGAACAGGAAAAACTTCACAATAGGTATATTTGTCAAGAGCATTTCACCCCCGAGAGCTTTACAAATATATTTAATAAAATCCGTTTAGTAAGCACTGCTATTCCATATGAATATAAATCTGAGCAAAAACACAACCATCTACATTATTAGGTTTTAACCAAAATGAAGCATCTGAACAAGAATGTCTTACAATTTCAACTCTAGTAAATACTTATACACACACAAAATCGGACATGATAGAGTTAGTTTTTTCTAGCCCCTCTTAATCGTTATCTATTCCTAATAAAACTAAAATTATAGATATAATACAAATGCCAGACTCAAATTTAAAAAGGAAATGTGATTTGTTAGAAAAAGATAATCCTAGAAAATTAATTTTAAAACAAAAATTAAAACAAAAAAATAAAATTATTCATAATAAAATCACACATATTTCAAAATCAAAAAAAAGAGGTAGATGTTTTAATCACTATAATAATTTAAAAAATTCAATAAATTGACATAAATTTTCATCAATTAACTCCAAAGCAATTGTGACTATGCAATTAATAGATTGACATCGTCCATGGACATTAAATGAAAAAATTGGCTTTAAATTTATATTATAAATCACCCAGTGCATAAAAATTTTTACGTTCCCAAAAAGTAAATTTACCAGGACTTTCAACAATTCGTCATTGGATAGGTCAATCAAAATTCTTACCAGGTTTTAATCAAATATTTTTCAGTCATCTTAAAAAAAAATTTGAATCAACTGATTATAAAGAAAAAGTATGCACTGTTTGTTTCGATGACATGTATATGTTACCGGCATTGTTGACATTTAGGAAATGATGACAATTCCTAGTAAATGTTGACAATTCCTAAAAGCGGAAGGCAATGTTATCATCGCCTAGTATATGTTATCATTTCCTAACGATAGTAGGCAAAGATGCCACATTTTTTATGTCTGACTTATTTACTTATCTGACTTATTTAAATATTACTTTTATCAAAAATAATTATCAATTAATCTAATATCACCTTAATAAATAATCAATAAATAAACAAGTATTTTTTTAACATTTTAATTTGTGTAATTTATGCTTTTTAAAATTTTTTTATGATTTGCAACGTAGTTACTTATTTTTATTTTCACAATGCAAACTTCCATGACATTTAGAATTACAAATTCTAGATGCCGATCTGCAAGCACACGTGTTCGTCTTGCATTTTGTCTTACATTGACATCGGGTGTATCCTTGTGCCCCTGAAATACTATTTACAGTAGCTGCCTCCCGAAGTGATAACGGTTTTTCTGCTTGACCTGCCGATTTTAAAACAGTACTTAGATCCAATAAATTTGCTTTGCAAGGATTTATTTCTGATCTTGTGTACATGTGTTTTAAAAATCCACTTTCAGTGCCTACAATTTAAAAAAAAAAATTAATTTTTAACGCACGAGTTTGAATATGAAGATGATTAAGACGTTAATAAAAATACTAGTGTATTTCTTACATAGCTTATATAAATCGTCCTTAACTTCTGTTACAACCGCTAATACATTTCTTGGTGATCCACGAGCACGATCTACATCTGGAATACTCAGACGTACTGTAGTTCCAACATTAAGTTCATCATATTTTCTATTGGATGTTTTAACCATTTTTAGTGCCTGTTTTTCTAAATTGTGTGCAGATGATTGACGTGCGTCAAGTATATTTTGTTTTCGTTGATCAACTAAATAAATACATTATTAACTTAAACATATTTAACTATATTACATTTTTTTTACCAAGTTCTAAGTCACTAGTCAGTTGTTCTAAGTTACTAGTACACGGTACATTTTCTTCGGCTCCCTCGTCTTTGATTGACTTCAAAATACATTCAATATCTTCCTCAGATTTCAAAGAGCTAATTTCGTCTACCGGTAAACCAATTGATGCAACACCTAAACGAGCTGGACAACCAAACATCGCCTCATAAGGTGATCGACCTATACCTAAAAAGAATCAATTAAAATTATTTTTAAAATTAATTATTTATCATACCAGAATGAAAAGCACGATTTTTTCGAAATTGGATAAATTTTAATCCAGATGGCCAATCTGTTGATTTTGTTTCCGCCATCCATGTCGCCAACATATCTTCCACGTCCCGGTTCGCACGTTCTATAGACCCCTGACTCTGACTATGTCTTGGTTTTCCGTGCACTATTTTAACATCACCCCACATAGTATGTAATTCATTAATTACACTATTAACAAACGCTCTCCCATTATCGGAATGTAGAATTGCTGGTGCTCCAAATGTTGTATAAATTTCCATTAAGTTATATGCTATTTCTTCTGCTCGTTTAGTCTTTAGTGGTTTAAGTATAACAAATTTCGTCAAGTGATCCTGATAATTCATTATAAATCTGTAACTGTTTATACTCTGCGATTGCATATCAATTAGATCGATTTGTGCACGCGAGTTGTATGCTGAATGCAAAATTGGTTTGGAAACAAGACCTCTTTTTGGATTAGATGATTTTTTATGACAGTCGGTACAAAGACTCAAAAAAATCATTATTGTTTCTTTTGTTATATTACAATATTTTAGTTTTAATTCAGCTATCATACGATCGCGGCCACCATGGCCGATAGCTATATGAGTAGAATGAAGAATATTGAATAGCTCTTCATTTTTAACAAAATAACGTATACTGTCATTATCATGGTTCATGGCTTTAATTAAGCGCTCTTTATCATTTATTAAAATAACGTCGTACTTACGAATATTTCTATAATCTTTTTTGCATTTTGTTTGAGTCTTCGATAATTTTACATTTTCTATGCGACGATCGTATTCTTCATTATTCATGAACGATTTGTTGTCATCACGTTTAGAATCAATAATTAATGAAATTTTTTTATTAAATTCATTTTGCATTTTATTTAAATCCATTTTTTAAGCTTTTAACAAAATAAATACGTACTGCACTACTAATAAGTAGGGCTCGGAAGTTGTTGCATTTGCATGATTTTTTTGAACCATTAGATTTATTGCTAAGCAAGCTAGAAATTCATTCCAAGACACTACGAAAAACATATCAAAAGTTTTTAGTGCATATTTTTGCATATTTAGTGATTTTTAGATTTTAGAGCATATTTCTTAATTTTACAATTTTTTAAAGCATATTTTATAATTTATGGAGATTAGGAGATTCAACATGAAAATTTGTAAATAAAAAAATAAATACATTCATATTCAGAGACCTTACTAAATATTCTTGTATCGTATTATTCAAATTTCCATTTGACATTAAAAACTGTTTTTCCCCTATCGGTTAATATGATATAATATTAATATATGTACATAAATTACAACTACAGATAGCTTTATCTAAAATAGAATATTATACAAATCTAAAATAGAAACAGCTGCTATCGAAGTACGACGATTTTCTATAAATACTTTTATAGGAAAATAACTCAATGATTATTGACTATTGTTAATGGCATTTATAGACCTACCGCTTAGATATTTTTGTCAGTTCCGGCTTATACGTCCGTGTTATCTGTTGTAGTTAGTAGTTCTATGCGTCATTCTTGTTTCAATTACCTACTTATATTATTTTTATTTCATAATGCCGAAAACCAAACAATCTGCGAAAAATCGTTTGAATAGTTTTGTTTTGGAATATGGTACGGATATATTCAAAACCGACGGAAGTATTTTATTCTGTAAGTTATGTGAAGTGAAAGTTAACAGTGATCGAAAATTTGTGGTCACTCAACACGTTAACACTGAGAAACATAAACGAGCAATTATTAGAAAAAACGTAAAAAACACAAATTCTGAAATTCAACAGCTAGTAACTAATACTCCGAAAAAGTGTCTTTTTTCACACGATTTATGTAAAGCATTATTGTCAGCAAATATACCACTTTACAAAATAAGTAATCCTCAATTAAAATCATTTTTAGAAAAGTATACGTCAAGAGAAATTCCTAGTGACTCGACACTACGCAAAACTTATGTCGACGACATATACGAAGAAACTATAAAAAATATAAGAGAACAAATTAAAGGAAATAAAATATGGGTGTCTATCGACGAAACAACAGACTCTGAAGGCAGATATGTAGCTAACGTTATAATAGGAACTTTAAATACTGACGCACCGGGAAAAACTTATTTGCTAACAACCGAAGTTTTGGAAAAAGCAAATAATTCAACGATAGTTAAACTTTTTGATCATTCAATGTTCGTCCTCTGGCCAAACGGAATTCGTCATGATAACGTCCTATTGTTTGTGACCGATGCCGCACCATACATGGTGAAAGCTGGGCGAATACTTCAATCACTGTACTCTAAAATGATACACTTAACGTGTCTCGCACACGGTATCCATAGAGTATTATTATTTTATTATTTATTTATTATATTATTTATTATTTATACTATTATTTTTTTGTTTAAATTATGATTAAAAAATATAAATAAAAATAACTTTTATTACTTTGTTTTTTTTTTATTAACAAATTTAAAAAAATATTTGTGCTAATGAAAATGTTGTGTAAAATAATTAAATATAAGTGCATATTTTTAGAGCATATTTGTACTTTTTTAAGCGCATAAGTGCATACATATTTAGTACTTTTTAAGTGCATTAAGTTCCGAGCCCTACTAAGGCTCGGGCCACACGATGCGTTCTTGCCGCATGCGGCGGCGTGCGTCGTCACCGCATGCGTTGGGTTTTTGTACGGAACGTAAAGTTTAAAATAGAACAGGCCACACGACGCGGTGTTGCCGTATGCGGCGGGTTTTCACCGCAACATGCTGCGTTGATGCGGCAGCACCGCACACTGTTATCAATACAAAACACGTGTATTCCAATTATACCGATCACACGACGCGGTGAAAACGCATGCGTTAGATATATTCGTTTTGAAAAAACATTTTGATTAATATCTTTACAAATTATTTATTATTTAAAAATGTTTGATTTTGAAAAATTGATTTTGGAGGTAGAGTCTAGACCTTGCTTATGGGATGTAAGCTCTAGTGATTATCATGATAAACACATGAAATCATTGGAATGGAATTCAATTGCGGCAATTTTATATTCTGGTTGGGAAAATTTGTCAATCTCACAAAAAGAGGAAAGAGGTAATTTATTAGAAAATACAATTATATTAAATATATTAATCAAGAAAAAAATACTAAAAGTGGTTCTGGTTTTTTCAAAAAGAAAAAAATACCATTTTGCCGACATGCTGTCATTTTTGAAACCAAATTTAGAAAAAAGAAGGTGAATCAAATTATTTTATTGAACATTTTTTATTTCTTTGTTATTAATTATGTGAATATTTTTTAATATAGTACATCAGGTAATTTTGAAGAAGAACGTGCAGTATTAGATGATAATATTTCACATGACCACAGTTTGGACCAAGAAGAAAGTTTTAATATCCAATACGAAGACTCTCCACAAAGTACATCATTTACTCTAAATAATTCAAAATCAAAAAAAAAAATCAAAAGATCCTACAATGAATCCATTTCAAACAAAATTGATTTCGTTTTTACAAAAACAAGAAGAAAGAGACTCCGATGAACTCTTTTTAATGTCGTTACTTCCAGAAATAAAAAAATTAAGTGAAGAAAAGAAATTAGATTTTCGCATGCACGTATTGCAGTTTTTGAAACACGAACAACATATTCAAAACTATAATCAAATTAACACTCAATATCCTTCTCCATATGTTCACCCCACACACCAATCCACTCCGACATTCAATCTATCAACTTATCCGTCCAATATTTATCCAAGCCACTTCAGAAATGCTTTACAATTTCCATCTTTAAATTCATCTCAGTCTCAAACTTCAGTTGTTTCGTCTCAAAATTCTCCAGAACCACTTCAAGCATTGCTTTATTCTGATCCGACTTCAATCAAATTTCCCCAACAAACTTCTTCCGCTCAGTGTTCACTTGCATATGAGCCACATGGTGGTCCACATCAACAAAGTTCTTCTTAACTTAATTTAATAAAAAAAGAATTAATATTGGTATAGGTACCTAATAAAGTTAATTTTAATCAAAATACATTTTTTATTTAGTGCTTGAAATCAAAAAATGAGGAAAAGGTTCTCTCTTTGTGAATATGAAGTAACTAGCATTTTATTTATTTATTTAAAAGTTGAATTTGTTTAGATTTTTTGTTTGAAAACAGTATTTTATTCAAATTATATAATTTGTTTTTAATAAAAATGATTATGTATATTCTATTATTAAATATATTTTAATAAAGTCTTTTAATAAAATTAAACATTTTGAAGTTGAAATGTTGTGTTACGTTTTAGAAGAAAATTTGATCACGTCGTTTCTTATTTTGTATTAACAAAATATGTGATACATTTAAAAATGTTTAAAAATTACGTCTTAATTTATTTATTTTCGAATTAAAATTATAATTATTTACTTACCTCAGAGTCACAGTCAGTCTTTCTTCCGCACTTATTGCATTACGCGTATTGGTATTCTCTTTTGTCAAATGTACTCGAAGTCTTGTTAAAAGTTCATCAAAAGATTTTAAGGACATCCGAAAATACTCGTAAAATTTTTCAGGATGTTTGCGAATATTTTCATAAAAAGCTGTAAATTTTTTTTTTTTTTCACGGTCGGAGTTCATTGGATGGACCCAGTATCTTCGTTCTGGTGAAGCGAGACTATTCAGCTCTCCGGCTGCTTCTGCCACACACAGAACTTGTAATAAAGTTTTACTTGACATAATAAAGCGTTGACAAAACAAACATTTCAATATAACACCGAGTAGGAAAGTGATCGAAATTTCGTTTGCCTATGTTTGCCTAATATTTAAAATTTTAAAAATATCTTATCGCATGCTGCCACACCGCATCGTGTGGCCGAATATGTTATTGCGGTGCCACCGCAATTTATTTCACCGCATGCGGCAGCAACGCACCGTGTGGCCCGAGCCTTAGATCTCGGTTAACCTTACCTTGCGGTTATCGCAATCGACATAAATCCGTGTTTGATATAATTTCATGTTTCCGCACTGATACACAAAATAATTTTATAAGTTTATTTTATATACCCATGTGTCTCCGTTTCTCATTTAATTTGAGTTTGACAGCATTATTATTAGTTCGATAGTGTCTACTATATAGAGTGTAAATGACTATAATATATAGTTTTATTTAATTAATTTATAATAATTATAATTTGTATCAAAACAATATTTATCAATTTTTACAGTAAAATATACAATCATTTAAAAAAAAAATTAATAAATGTCATTTTATGCATTTTTTTTTATGTATTTTTATTTTTTAGATCATCAAATTCCGGGCCCTATTGATAACATTGCCTAATAAACTACGGAAATGACGACAATTCCTAGGCGATGATAACATTGCCTTCTGCTTTTAGGAATTGTCAACATTTACTAGGAATTGTCGTCATTTCCTAAATTGTCAACATTTCCGGTAACATATATAAAAGAATTTATAGAATATTCCGAAGAATTTGATTTCATTGAAGGTTTCAAAGACTTAGGTCAATATGGCAGGACAAATAAAAGTGCTAACTGTGTTCTGGTGTTTATGGCTCGAGGTATTTATTCATCGTGGAAATTTCCAGTCGCCTATTTTCTTTCTCATCCTGGTGTTGACAAAATCAATTCAAAAAATTTAATAATTGACGTCCTTAAAAAATTATTTGAAGTAGGATTGTGTCCAAAAGTTATTGTTTGCGATCAAGGCACAAACAATCAAAGTACTTTAAAATCATTAAATATTTCAGAAGATAGCCCATATTTTAATGTTGATAATAATAAAATATTTTCTATATTTGACGTTTCACATTTAATTAAAAGTGTAAGAAATAATTTAATTGAATCCTGTTTTATTAAAGATGATAATATAATCTCATTTGATGACATAAAAAAAAACTTATGAGTTAGACATAAAAAAATTATAAAAGTAGGTCTCTCATTAAAATAACAGATGCTCATATTTATACAAATTATTTTCAAAAAATGCGTGTTAAATTAACCACACAATTACTAAGCAATTCAATGTCAGCAACAATCCGAACTTGCATACAAACAGGACAACTTCTAAGTAGCACTGCTTCAAACACAGCAGATTTTATTGAATTCATTAATAATTTATTTGATTGTTTAAATAGCCGGTCTTTATATAGCCATAATCCATATCTCTGTACATTAACTGATTCAGGTACTGTAAAACATTTTTATTAGAAGCTTCGCAATACTTCACAGATTTACATAAATTAAAAAAAGGAAAATTAACACAACCACCCTTTTTTAAAGGTTTTAAGCAGACCATTAATGGTATATTGCAATTTTTTGAAGAAGAAAAATCTAATGATATAGTATTTTTAATGACCAACCGTTTGAATCAGGATGTATTAGAAAATCTTTTTAGTATTTTTCGACAAAAGGGTAGTTATAACAAGAATCCAACAGCCAGAACGATTAGGACTTCGATAAGAATTAATTGTATTTTTTCTTTATGCACATCTACTAGAACAAATTGTGAGGCAACCTTAGAAGATTACAATCCTATAGTAATTGACCCAATAAGACTTCAATATCAAGTAAATTCAAATGATTCATCATTAAATTCTGATTCTGACACAGAGTGTATTTCTAATTTGTCCCTTTTTTCTTCTATATTATCTGATGAGGACTCTATTAAAAATGTAGATATTGATAATGATGTTACCTTAGAGGACTGTTCTGTTGAATACTTTTCTGGATATTTGGGTTATAAATGTATAAAAAAATTTAATTGTAACTTTTGTCAACAAGAACTGTTTACAAAGAAAAATGTATGTGATAAAAAACAATTACTTCTTCTGAATAAAAACTACACTCCAATAAATGATGCTTATAAATGATATTTGGTGGGCTTAAAGCGCCACCAAATAATTTTAATAATGTTATAAATAAAATTTTAAATGTTTTTTAAAATAATTATAAAAACTATTTTCATAAAAAGAAAATTAAACAACAATTAACTGAACTTGTAAAAAAATAATAATACAATTAAAAAATGGCTAAACGAATCAATGACAAACTGTTTAGAGCATAAGTTGTATATAATTGAACACTTTTTAATATGCAAAATATTTAATAAAACAAAAATGTTTTCATCCACATCAAAATTAGCAAAACTTTCAAAACTAAAAATATTAAAACATATTAAAATAATTACAATTTTATATTTATGTATTCCTTACTTCTTTGTTCTTTATTTTTTTGTACCTATGAGTTGGCTTCATCTGTTTTTCAATCGATCAATATATTTGCTGATACACTGAGTATAGAACTTGCAGAGCCTGCTGATCATGGTGTTTCCTGTGCCTGAGAAGTTAAACATTTTCTTTCTTTGACAAGTTTACCTGTATTGTTTTATTTTTGTAGGTTGCTAACCTTTTGCATCCATATCTTTGTGTTTGTGATGTTGTTACTATAAAATTGTGATATGCAATTGTGTAAATAAATAGTTATATGTCATAACTGACAGTTAAGTTTACCGTATTATTATTGTATTTTATTATATTATGAAATATTCATCAATACCTACAAATATAATGAAAAAAGTATGAAATTATGTCTACTCACATGCATAGTTTTTTGCAAAACAGGTCAAAATAATTGAAAAGGTATCTGGTGCCTGGTATTTAAAATTCACTACTCAAATTATTGAAGTGAAGTATAGAATGTTTTCTGAAAATTATTGTAGGCATTAATAATTAACATTAATAATTCGAAATTGGACTGAGATGGTAATTTAGGGAGGTCATTTTTCGAAAATCTCCATAGTTTTTCCAGAAATGAGGAAAAACTGTTGAAAAACTGAGTAATTTCGGTAAAATCTGTAAAATTCCGCCGTAAACGGATTTAATCATGTTTAATTATCAATTTAATCATATCATTTAAAATAGTAAATCATTAGGTACAAGTTCTAGGAATTAAATATCAATAAAATGTATAAATAACTCTGACCGCAATGGCGCAATGCAATACTGAGTTATGACCACCTGTGGCCCGCCCCGCCCAGTGCGGCAGCGCGCTCGACGCTCGTTCTGTATTTATCTATAAAGATTGTAAAATAATTATTTTTTCTATTATACAACGCATTCTATCGGCAGCTAGAACAAACATAATTTTAGTAGCCTAATATCTCTATACCATGGACTATCTATCTATTCTATAATCAATGATAATACCTGTTATGTGAAAACTTGTCTTTACGCTATCGAAGCTATAAATACTAAGCGATACGGAAAACATAGTACTACTCTGACGGGAATCGAACACGGAATGCAATTTTTTTTTTTTTTTATGATTTATAAACAATTATACATACATACTTTATATTCTTTTAATCGTGAGTACGATGTATTTGCTTGTTCAGTGTTGGAAATAGATAATGCAAAATTTATCTAGATAAAGGTAATAGACAAAAAAAAATTAAAATATTATATTTAGGTATAGATAAAAGATAATTTAATTTTTATTTAGATAAAAAAAAGAAATTAAAAAAAATTTAAGTCAGTGTATAAGGTGTGGTTCGAGACATAGAAAGGCACGTTTGTAATTAAACGTAGAGTTTTGTTTTGGACAACTTGATTTTTTTTAATGTTGGATTTTTTTGCCGAACCCCAGATTTAGGCGTCGTACGTCCAAATAAATTTTAGTAGTCTTTTGTACAGCATTAGTTTAGTACTGATTGAAAATTTATATTTAGAGTTTAAAAAGCAGTTAAGGGAACGAAGGCGAGAGTTTATCTTAATTTTGGTGGTGTGGATATGGTGATTCCACGTTAATCTTTTGTCAAAGTTAACACCTAGATATTTTGTAGAAAGTGAAGTGAGAATTTGGATGTCATTGAAAGTGATTAGAGGACGTAGGCCTTGTTTTAATGTAAAAGTTATATGGCAAATTTTGGATTCATTTATTTTGACTTACCAGTTTTTACACCAGATTTCAATTTAAGTGAGGTGGGATTAAAGTATGCTTGAAGCTGTGAATGGATTTTCATGAAATGAAATAATCGCTTTATCGTCAGCGTATTCTGCAACAAAGGTATTAGTGGAAGTAGGTTGGTCCGCAATAAATATATTAAATAGCAAAGGGACTGCAATTGCACCTTGGAGAACTCCAGCTTGAATTTCGGAGCAGTCAGATAAAGAAGAGCAGTATCGTACAGCGAACTTACGCTCGTGAAGGTAGGATTTGAAAAACAAGTAAAACGTAGGTGGTAAGATTTTCTTTAGTATATAAGGGTGACCATCGTGCCACACTCGGTCGAAGACCTGTGTGACATCAAGGAAAGCTACGGTGCAATATTGTTTTTTTTCTAATGTTGATGCAATTGAGTTTGTGATCCTGTTTATTTGATGAATTGCGGAGTGCCGATTGTGGAAACCAAATTGTGTGTTAGGAATAATTTCGAAGTTATTATTAAGGGGATTTATTTTCTTGAGCACTCATTTTTCAAGGACTTTTGAAAAAAAGGTAGGAAACTAATCGGCCTGTACGATGAGGGAGATTCGGGAGGTTTGCCGGGTTTCGGAATTAATATTATAATAGATTTCCATTGGAGTGGAAAATAGGTAAGGCATGGTGTAGGGTTGAATTGAAGATATAAGTAAGGAGTATTATCGTCTTTTTGAGGAGGTTGTTCGGTCGCGATCGGTGTTCGTCGCGATAGAAGATAAGGCGAGTGCGTTAGTTCCCCGATCAAGACCTGAACCAGTATTATTCGTAACATGTAGTATTGTGCGTAGTAATATCAATTGAACTTACAAATTGATTATTACTTTTATGATTATTTAATAAATAAAATATAATTTATATCTTATTCATAAAGGTGTCGTGTTTGTAACTTTTTAAAATAAAAGTGTTAAACGTAACAGAGGTTTTTGGCGATTTTAAATGTAATGAGGTCAGAACCAGGAGCTTTCTTTTTTGGAAAAATGGAGATATCGTGTTGGGCTTCGGCAGGAAAAAACGCTTTTAGAGGTAGGGACAGAGAGGATGACAGAAATTCGTCAATTTCTTTATGGAAGGTGGGATTGATTTCGGTGACGTGTGGCTTGAAGACCTCGGTAAAGTGGGTTTTGAAGGTTTTTGTTTTATCTAGATCATCTATGGCCCATGAACTATCCCTTTTTTTGAGAAGGGAGTATGAAGATTTGTCTTTTAGAGCTTTTTGGTTGCTCTCCATAATGAGCCATTTTGTGATGTAAGGGAAGATAAATAGTTGGAGAACAATTCGTTTCTAAGCTTTGAGAGTAGTCTTTTTAGGTGTGCGGAGAGGGTGTTCATGCGTTGTCTTTTATCCGAAGGAAATTTGGTAGTTTGCCATACGGCACTTGCGTGACGTTTCTCATTGATTAGAGATCGTATGTGGATAGGAAGATTTGAAAAAAATGGAGGTATGGGTTTGATGTGCGGAGTTGAGTTTATTGCGGTTGATATTATTGAGCTGGTTAAGTTAGATATGGCGATTTCGATATCATTAGGGGTTTTTAGTTTTATGTTTAAATTGGTCTCATTTGTGAGTAGAGTTTGACATTTATTCCAGTCTGTATTTTTGTTTGAGAGTGATGGGTGATTCTTTATAATTGGAGGTGAAGAATCTATAGTGAGGAGTACAGCTAAGTGGTCCGAGTACAAAGAGTTGAAGTTTTCAATGTGATGGAATAGGTTGTTTGGTGCTCTAGATATAAAGATATCAAGGATGTCGGAACGTTTCCTTGAGGATGTAAGCCAATATGTTGGATCAAGTGGAGAGTGAATTTGGCATTGTTCAGTGTTGACGATATGAAGGAGAGTATTACGTCGTGGGTTGCTGGTTCGACAGCCTTAGTGAGGGTATTTAGCATTGATATCTTCATCAAAGATGAATTGTGGCTTAGCTATTTGAAGAAGAGTTTAAATTTATCTATTGCGATCTTATGTTTAGGTGGACAATACGCGGCAGCTGTCTTGAGATTTAGGGTTAGAGATATTGCACATGCTTGTATATATTCTTTACTGTAGTTGGGTAGAGGATAAAATAGAAGGTGTGGATTAGAATCGCGGATCCGACGTGTGCGGTACTATCTGGGTGGTTCGATGTTATCAGTTGGTAGCTGGGGATATTTATCCTAGCACTGTCTGTGAGGGGTGGGATTCCGATATGACAGCTATGTCAATTCTTTTGTCGTGTAATTTAGTTGTTAATTCGTTTGTGTGGTTGAGAATGCCGTTGCTATACCATAAGAGAACATTGAGTGAGTTGCTGATAGTATTATTTATCATTATTGTTTTTAAGTAGTTTTGTCATAACGGTTATACGAAGAGTGGGCTTAGTATCGATTTAAATTCAGCAAGTTATTAAGTGCTGATCTGATGTCAAGTGATTGGTCGGGGGTAGGTGTGGGATTTGGTTTAGTTCCTGAAGTGATATGATCGTAGGAAGTTTGTGATTGGGCATGATTGTGGTGGGGGGCGGAGAGGTCGCCAGTAGGTTAGTTTGGTGAGTAGATGGCATTAAATTTTGAAGGGAGAATTTTAAAGTTGGTTTACAAGATTTTTGAAGTTGCTTGTGTATTTGGCATCCTCTATAGTTGGCAGGATGGCTGCCTTGGCAGAGAGCGCAGGTGGAAGAGTTTTCATTCGGCTTGTCGCAGGAGGACGATTTATGATTTTTACCGCATCGAATGCAGCGTGAATTATAGTTGCAACCACGAGTGTGGCCGTAGTCTGTACATTTCTGGCATTGTACGAACTCACGGCGTTTATGTGGTTCTTCAACCTTAATTAGGTATAAAAAAAAGAGAGGGAGAGCTATCTTTGTTAGACGTTGTTTTATGTTAACTATTTGCAATATTGAAAAGTTAAAGTTTTCCCAGAAGGATTTTATTTCTTCACATGTTGTAGATGGGTAGAGGTTACGTAGTACTACTCTGAAAGTTTTTTACTTTGTGGTTGGTAGGTATGAAATTGTGCATTATTTTAGGTGGTCAAAAAATGAATTATTTGATGATAGCCATCAGAGGTATTGGCTTGGACTTTTGTGTGTTTCTGAGTGGATTTGCAATGAAAACCGTTTTCTTCGATTTGCATAATTGGTTGTAGTCGAGTTTTTGATTAGCAATGAAGATTGGAGATATCTGATCGTTTTTAGGAGGTACTTTAAACATGTCCAAGTTTGTGGATTCGTTATAATTTTGGGTGATTGTTTCGGTTTCTTCTATGCTGCTGTGTTAAAATTAAAAATGTTTGGATTTTGAAGAGCGGCGAATCGATTTGGAGTAAAAAAAGTTTGAGTTTGGATCTGAGTGTTGTTGTTTTTATTTCCCCGGGGCGTTCTGGGAAAGCGGAAACCATCTTCGTCTGAGGAGGCCGGTACTATCGTGTTATTTTTATTTTTATTTTAAAAATTATTTAATTTGGTTGGTTACTCATAGTTATAAAATTATTATAAATGCTGTTGCGTGCTGGTATGTGCCGGACAGTACAATGAGAAATGAGCACACTCAACTGTTCATCTTCGTAATCAATGTAGAATAATAATAATATTTAAATAAATAACTCAAGACTTTAAAATATTAACTTTATTGAAATATTTCCAAGTCAAATTTATTTAATTTGTAAAATTATTCTAAGTCCAAATAATTAATTTATAAAACAAACTGGCGTGAAGGTGTGTGCATTTACAAACTAAAACATATCTGAAAAAGAGCCTGTTCTTATATACCCTCTTGAACCCTTGCCTGAACCCTCTTATATACCCCGATCTCATAGAAATCTCTAATCATTTGGTCATTTTACCCGTGTGCACCACCATATGTGGTTATTGATATGTGAATTCCTTATATGAAGTTTTCTTTGTTAGATAAGGATGTGGCCTATGTTTAATAATTCATGAGTGTAACTTCTGATTATTTGTCGCAATATATTCTAATATATTCATCCGTATAATCATTATTTTATACGTGATTTATACCTAACATAACTGGTCCATTCGGTTAGTCATTATTTTAATATATTTACTATTTTCCACTCCTGTGTTTCTCACTCGTGTGTATTCAAGCATTGAAAACAAATGCATTGACTGTAACACCCTTATGTGTAGTTAAGAGTGAATCCTGATTATTATATTCCTAACTGTGAACCACCATGTTTTATAGCTAACCATAGTGGAATCATTGTGTTATTGTAATGCAATCGATATAGTATTTATATATATCTGTAACATTATGTGATAGAATGTATGCCCGTGACATTATAATATGTATGCACATAACAATGCAAGATGAAAATGTGGGTTTACATAGTTTAATTATTGTGGTTAATTAGTTGCTTGTATCTCTGTTTCTATTTCGCCGTGAGTTGGAATTATAATATAATTAAAATATACCGCACGGGACGTTTTTGATAGGTGTTGAAAGGGTTAAATTATCTCCACGGACGGCATGTTGTGCACCGTGACCTCAAACCGGAAAACATCCTGCTATCTGCTAATGACGTCATCAAAATCTGTGACTTCGGATTGTCTCGTTTGAAATGGCAAACTGATCGACCGTTGGATATGAGCACCAACGTAGGCACCTTATGGTACCAAGCCCCGGAAATGTTGATGGAAAATTCGAATTATGATGCTATGATCGATATTTGGTCTGTTGGTGCGTATTATTAATTGTTTATTGAAAATACTTTTCGTTAGCATTATATATAATCTTAAAGTAAAGATGTAAATATATGTAAGTACTGTAAGTATCTTACAGTAAAAAAAGATTTTAAAACGACCAATTTATAATCTATATTGATTTTACTTGCTGTTTATACGAACATATGCCAATATATAAACAGTGTGTAATGAATAAGACATGAATTTAATCTTGATAATTTTTTTAGTCTTTTCGTGTTATCATAAATTGCAATACATGCTCTGTACATGTGATTTTTTCAAACTTTATATATCAATACGTGCTGTAGGAATTATTTTTACGGAATTGGTCAACACATTACCTTTGGTCACCCAAAACTCGAATGCTCATCAGTTATCACACCTAGTAAAAATACTGAAATGGAGAACAGAGGACTTGGTGGATGTCAACAATTATTTACGCGAATCTGGTTATAACCAAAACGTTGGAAATCAATTGAAATCGTCATCGAAATCATATGCAGTAACCAACACTGTTGCAGAACTTAGAAAAGTGTTCCCCCAATTTACTTTAAGTATGCTAGACCTAGTCGCCAGTTGTCTGCAGCTGAACCCAGCAAACCGCAAAAACGCTGAGCAGTTATTGCACATGAAATTTTTTACCGAAGGAAGATTCTCATTTCACATTGATAAATTGCTAGAAATCAGAATAAAAAATGACAAAATGTGATGTAATAAATAACAATGCTCATACATTACCCCAGCCCCACCTATATATGGATTTTTTTAAATTTTCTTCATCAATATTTGATATAAATGTTTTATTACTAAATATTGATAAAGAAAATTTAAAAAATCCATATATAGATATATAATGATATATAATATATATTCATATATGTAATGGATATATATATATATATATATATATATGGTAACTAATTAGTATAAAAATATGTAGATGATTTAATTTAATCTCTCCACTGTGTCAATTTAAAATTATTAAATATTATATATACTATTTATAAATAAATAAAAAAGAATATAGACACTTTGTGCAAAATTAACATTTTATGTTAAGTATACAGTGTGATCACGATAAGTGGAAACACTCAATAACTATGTACATGCTTCATATATTTCAATTCTGCTTTCTCGGCTAACTAATAAACATTACTATACACATTTTCAAATAATTAAACTATTTTTTTGACAGTTAATTTTGCGCATGCGCACAATAACTTTTTTTTTTTTTGTAAATGGCATGATCCATTTTTGACCACATATTATTTTCTTTGGTATTTTTTAATGAATTTCAGTGGTCGAATTTCTTTTCTAAGTCAAAAAATGACCGAGGTATAGCAATTCGATTTTATGTTATTTGCACGGGTATAACAGATTATAAAATACATAGTTAATAATAATAAAAATATAAATAACTAATCCAATTTATGAAATACCTGTTTACCTATTGTGTTTATTTTTATTAAACTTAAGTAATTCAGTAATTTCATTATAATTATAATGTCATACGGGCATAGGTGCCAGTAATAGCTCAAAATAAGGAATTTTTCTCAGTCAATATTATTCTGAAGTAAGTGCCAGTAACTAATAGGAAATAAAAATGAATATTTTATAGTTTTAAACCAAACTTAATACTTATCTATTAGTTATTATGAATAATAATTCAGAAAAATTGACATGCTTTTTACATATTGGGAATGCCAAAAAAATACACGTCTTGCCAAAGAAACCTATGCTCTTCGTTATCCAAGTAACAGTGATTTAACCATAAATTTAATTTTCTTTGCTTAATTTCTCATAAAATAAATGTTTTTTTTTTATTTATAAATTCAGATATGTAGCATCCATCACATATTTTTTTTTATAAACTGGAAAAAAATTTGAGAGACACCGGTTCTTTTTCCAAACGAGTTATTAACCAACAACCAAGACGAGGAAATGCTATTGGAGAAGATATTGAGGTGCAAATACTAGCTTACATGATAGCAAATCCAAGGACTTATATTTGTCATATTAATAGAGAAATAAATATTTCATTTGGAGTTGTTCAAAAAATTTTGAAAAAACATAAAATCCACGCTTATCATGCTGATTTAATTCAACATTTACGTGAAAGTGACGCCAAATATAGAATTACGTTTATTGCTTGGTTGAAAACACAGTTAAACGAAAATCCTTATGTTTTAAATTACATTCTTTGGACAGACAAATCGAAGTTTACAAATAATGGAGTTTTAAGTAAACAGAATCATCGCTATTGGAATGACAAAAAACCTCAGTGGACATTTGAGACAAACAATCAAACTGTATGGGGGACGAATGTATGGTGTGGTTTAATAAATGGTAAACTATTAGGGCCATACTTCTACGATAGCACTCTTAATGGAAGACGATATAACGATTTCTTACTTAATGAGCTTCCTAATATGTTAGATGACCTTTCACTAGACATAAGAGCAAATTTAATATTCCAACAAGACGGAGCTCCAGCTTATAATGCAAATATTGTTCGCAATTACCTCAATGAATATTTTCCAAATCGGTAGATAGGGACTTATAGAACAGTTCAGTGGCCACCAAGATGGCCAGATCTTACACCTCTAGATTACTTCCTATGGGGTCACTTGAAACGGTAGTGTATGCCTACATGTCTTCTTGAGTTGAAAAACAAAGTAGTTGCTGCATGTAATCAAATTACAGAGGAACAAATAATTTCTGCTACTAACAGAGAATTTTTAAATCGTGTTGAATGTTGTTCACAGCAACATGGTGCACAGTTTGAACAAAATGTTAGATAAATAAAACTTTTATGAATAAAAAAATCAATATTAGTAATTTTATTTTTATTATTCACGTATTTATTATTATAAACTACCTCTACGTATTATAACCGTGTAAATAACATAAAATCAAATTGCTATAACTCGGTCATTTTTTGACTTAGAAAAGAAATACAACCACTGAAATTCATTAAAAAATATCAAAGAAAATAATTTGTGGTCAAAAATGGGTCATGCCATTTACAAAAAAAAAAGAGCTTTTAAGGTAAAATTTTTTTGTGAAAACTATTGAAATGTAATAAGAGAAGACCACCTTTCTTCAATATGTAAATTCATTTTTAATGCTCACATGCTTTTAAACCTTTTAACTTTTTACAACAAAAAAAAAAAAAAAATTTATAACCTCAAAAGGTAAAAACACAATAGTAATAATAACAATAATGAATAGTTGATACTTGATATATGATAATAATATAATGTTGATAACATAATTAAATAATTATTGAATTGCTGTTTCAACACTCCCACTCAATTCATAATTAGTTTGACAAGATGATTGAATTTATTGACTGGTAATCCTTTTGTCAGAATGTCTGCTTGTTGATTTTCTGATGTAATGTATCTTAGCATAACAACACCTTCCTCAACCTTTTCCCGGATGAAGTGATGGCGAATATCTATGTGTTTTGTTCGACAATGATGGCTTGGATTTTGTGATAGCTGTATACAGCTCTGATTATCTTCGTATAATGTTATTGGTTCAGATAATTCAACTCCAAAATCCTTTAATATATTCTTTAACCATATTGCCTCGCAAGTAGCATAGCTGGCCGCCATATATTCAGCTTCAGTAGTTGAGAGTGCAATTGTTGGTTGACGGTTGATTGACCAAGAAATTATTGATCCATACATTTTAAATATATATCCTGTCACAGATTTTCTATCTTCATGATTAGCCCAATCTGCGTCAACATAGCCTTCAAGTATTGTTGTAATACTTTGTTTTCTATAAATTATTGAATAATCCAATGTTCCTTTAATATATCTAAGAACACCTTTTAGATGCACCCAATGAACTTCTTGGAGTTTACTTTGGAAATGGCTAAAATAGTTTAAACAGTAGCTTAGATCTGGTCGTGTGGCTAATATGAGACATCCTATGAGCTGTCTATACGGCTGACTACAAGATGTCGTTGTAAGTGTGTTAATTGATAAATCAAGTTTGGTCTCAATTAGAATAGATCTTGGTTTGCAATCTGACATGTTGAAACGCTGAAGAACATTTTTAAGATACTGACCTTGACTTATCTTAAGTTCTGCTTTATCCACATTATGTTCAATTTTAATTCCTAAGTAGTAATTTAGAATACCGCAATCTTCAATTTCAAACTCTTCTTTTAATAGACACTTGAGTTCATTAATTCTCTTAATGCTCCCACTAGCGAGAATGATGTCATTAACATATAGCAGCAAGTGTACTAAATCTTCTTGACCTTTAAAATCTAAAGTGTATAAACAATGATCTGTGTTACTTCTAGTGAAACCAATTTTTGTTAGAAATGTATGAAATCTATAGTTCCAACACTTTGATGCTTGCTTTAAACCATACAATGCCTTGTGAAGTCGACACACCAGATTATTATTTTTACTTAAACCACAAGGTTGTTCAATGTAAACTTCTTCATTCACAACTCCATGTAGAAAAGCTGTTTTAACATCTAACTGGTAAAGATGCCAACTTCTTTGAACTGCTAAAACTAACAGAGACCTAAATGTAGTGAGTTTTGCTACTGGAGAATAGGTTTCTGTATAATCCAGTCCTTCTTGTTATGAAAAACCTCTGGCAACAAGTCTGGCCTTATATTTGATTATTTGTCCTTCACCGTTCTTCTTAATTTTGAAAATCCATTTTGTACTAATTATATTTCTATTTGGTGGTTTTTTAACAAGTGTCCATGTTTTATTTTTGTGTAAAGATTCTATTTCTGATTTCATTGCTAGATTCTACTCCTTCTTGTTTGGATGACTTTGAGCTTCATCATATGTTATTGGTACATTGTCTACTATAGTTTCAGCTGATAAAGCCATTGCCAAATAGGATGTATCATAATCTTGCAAGTAATTTGGTGCTCTAATGGTCCTTTGTGGTCTAATATCCTGCTCTTCATTTTTTTTATCATTTTGTTCCTTTTCTTGCTCTATGCAACTATGTGTTTTGATGTCCTCGGTATTCTCCTCGTTTGGGTTGTCTTCGAAACTTTCTTTATCTGGATAATAGGCGGCAATATCTTTTGAAACTACCTTTTGATCTTTAATATTTTCTTCAAAAATAATGTCTCTACCTGTTATGATTTTTTTTGTTTCTTGACACCAAAGACGATAGCCGTGTGTTGTATATCCAATCATTGTGTACTGTTTAGACTTACTATCAAACTTTGTTCTTATTTGGTTTCGCAAATGCAGATGTGCAATAGAACCAAAAACTCTTAAATTTGAAATGTTTGGCCTCCTTTTAAACCAAAGCTCAGCTGGAGTTTTATTAAATGTTGAGTTGCTAGGTGAACGGTTGATGAGGTATGTTGCTGTCAAGACAGCTTCTCCCCACATTTCTTTTCCAAGAGAACTCTGAAGTAATAGTGCACGGCCTTTTTCAATTAATGTCCTGTTCATACGTTCTGCATGACCATTTTGTTCTGGTGTATATGGTATGGTTAACTCGGTTTGGATTCCCTTTTGAACACAAAATTCTTTGATATTATTTGAAGTATTTTCCCCACTGTTATCACATCGTAGTCTAGAAACTTTTGTACCAAATTGAGCTTCTACCATAGCAATATACTCTTTAAATACTTCAAACGTTTCACTTTTATTAGTAAGTAGATAAACAACTGTAAAATGGGTAAAATCATCTATAAATGTAATGAAATATTTTTTACCATTCCATGTAGGTGGGTTTATTGGTCCACAAATGTCACTGTGAATTAATTCTATGGGTCTACTAGCTCTAGTTCGTTCTCCTTTAAATGGTAAACGAGACTGTTTAGCTTCTATACAAATTCGACAAAACATTCCATCAATAGGTTTACTTAATTTCAGCCCATCAACCATTGAACTCAGTCGATTTGTATATTGGTAGTTCATATGACCTAATCGGTAGTGCCATAAATCATAATTACTTTTCTTTTCAGATGAATATGCATTTGATTTAATTACATTAAAAACAACTTCATATAATGTACCTTTTCTTATGCCTTCAGCTACTCGACCATTTTTATTATGAATCTGCTTTTCCATTTTTTAATACAATCGACAAACCGTTTTGCTCAATTTTCCCGGCTGACAATAAATTTTTTCTTAAATGCGAAACATACAATACATTTTTAATTACACACCTTACAGTTTTACCATTTAACGTTTGAGATACATTTATATCACCTACTTTGAAAGCTTTTAAGCTTTCTCCGCTCTTGGCCACGCCGATTGTTATCGGGGAATTCAGTTCACTTGAAACACTAAAGTAACTTTCATCATTAATCAAATGATCAGATGCACCAGAGTCTAAGAACCATGACATATTTAAATGATTATCAACAACATGATCATGTGGAGAGACCATAAAAGCTATAAAATCATTTTCTTCAGTCATATTGGCTGACTTATCTGTATTTTCTTGTTGTCGTTTCCACTTCCAACAATCTTGCTTCTTATGCCCTGGTTTATGACAAAAATTACATTTAAAAGGAAAACGATTTGTGGATGTGCCAAAAGCAGCTTTAACACTTGAGTTATCCTTTCCTGTTGAACAGTCTGATCTTGAATTTCTTTTAATTTCTTCATCTAAAAGCCTCGATTTCACAAATTCTAGTGTTATTTTATCAGATGACAAAGTTTCAATTGCTGTGATCACCATGTTGAATGAATCAGGTAACGTTAAAAGGAGCATGCATGCAATTAGATCATCATCTAATTTTCCACCAGATAGTCTAACTTGTCTAAGTAAATCATCAAACTGACTCAGATGAGTTTCCATTGATTCATTATCATCAAATTTCATTGTAATCAATTTTTTTAATAAATATAAACGACTAGATGTACCTTTTCGTTCGAATGTAGTTTTTAATTTGTTCCAGATCTCCTTTGCTGATTCTCCTCGAACATACTCAACATGAGTGTCAGCGGTACATTGTATTATCAAGTCTGTAGCTTTTGCATCCCTCTTGTCAAACGCAACTTGCTCTTCGGCTTTTACTGGGCGGGTGGCACTAAGAACATCTAGCACCCCATTTGCCCTTAACAATGATTCTACACGAAATTGCCAAGTTGGAAAATTCGTTCCTTCAAATGGTGTTATATTGAATCTGTCTTCCCTTCGTGACATATTGAATATATTATAAAAGAAACTGACAAAAAAAATATTTACTCTGTAAAACTTTTCTTAGCAGTTTATTTTGTGCCTGGGCCCATAACCTATTGAAATGTAATAAGAGAAGACCACCTTTCTTCAATATGTAAATTAATTTTTAATGCTCACATGCTTTTAAACCTTTTAACTTTTTACAACAAAAAAAAAAAAAAAAATTATAAACTCAAAAGGTAAAAACACAATAGTAATAATAACAATAATCAATAGTTGATACTTGATATATGATAATAATATAATGTTGATAACATTATTAAATAATTATTGAATTGCTGTTTCAACAGTATCAGCTTTCATTTTTATTTGTTTCAAAATTCCCATATTGAAACCAGTTTTGAATTTAGAATTCCCAATCCAATGACGTATAGTGGATAATCCGGGTAAAATAATTTGTTTAGAATTTTTTAAAAATTTATATGTAGATGGTGATTTGTAAAATAAGCTTAAAGCAAATTGTTTTTCATCAAAAGACCATGGGTTTCTTGATGTTTTATTTATTTTATTTTATTTTTTATTTTTTTTATTTTATTAGAATACACGGGCTAAGCCCTTTTATACATAGAAAAACAGGTAATATGGTTTACAAATCGAGAGAAAAAGAAACAAAAAAAAAAAAAATAATAGTAATAAAAATATACATAGGTATGCAATTAAAGATATAGATACATGAAGGTGTTAAAATGAACAGTAGTTATTAAGTAGCAATGGGATAATACAGTTTATGGGCATTTCAAAAATAATATATATGACAGAACTAACTAAAAGAGATAGTGGGGAACTAACTAAAAGAGAAAGTGGGGTCCAAATTGGCATTATGCATCATACGCCTCATAGGCTCATTTAGTAAGTAGTTGGTGGAACAAAAAGGGACATGAAATGAAGTAATAGAGCGGGTGGAGCGTTGAGATACTTTAAAATTAATTAAGGATAGTAAAGTCGGGGAATCAACACTACCATCTAACAGTCCATTCAAGAACTTGCTATCCATAATGCGCCTGCGCTCTGCCAGTGAGGCTAGATTAAGTTGAATAGCAACTGGGGAATAATCATGCGGTGGACATTTGATGTCTAAAAGGAAGCTGGTAAATCGCAAGAACCTACGCTGTACCCTTTCCACCTGGGAAGCGTTGTCGGCCGTGTGGGGATTCCAAATAATGGCACCATATTCAATAATTGGCCGGACTAACGAACAGTATAAAACTTTCAATGAAGAAGTTAGGTTAAGGTCCTTTGACAATCTCATTATTACACCCAACATTCTTAGAGCTTTGCAACAAGCCATTTCAATGTGAAGGCCCGGGTCAAGGTTACTGGAGAGTTTGAACCCAAGATCCATCGTAAATTCATCACAGCGAGAAATTATTGAATCATGAATATGGTAGGAGAACGTTAACGGAGAGCGGGTTCTAGTAAACGTCATGACTTTACATTTACCTAGATTCAGTGACAAACCTAATTTAATAAAAAGAGCAACAAATCTATCTAAATCACTTTGTAGTTTAAGACTGTCTTCAATGCAGTTTATTAGCATAAAGAGCTTGATGTCGTCCGCGAAACATAAAACTTGACAATGATTTAGTGTTTTACTAAGGCTGTTGATAAAGATAGAAAAAAGCAAAGGGGACAGGTGTCCACCTTGGGGAGCACCAGAAGGGGTAAAGAACACATTAGATTTAACGTTAGGTAGTTTAACCCATTGATATCTGTTACCTAGGTAGGATTTAAGCCAAGACAAAAGCGGCTCACCAGTGCCATAATCTTTTAGAATTTTCACTAAGACGTCATGGTTAACGGTATCGAAGGCCTTATTAAAATCTGTGTAAATAACGTCAACCTGTGAATGATGTTGGAAAGCCTTGAAAACATAATTATGAAAAATTAGACTGTTAGTGGTAGTAGAACGACCAGGACGAAAACCATGTTGCTCTTCCATAATAATATTATTGAAAGATCTAAGAATATCCTTTTGGACCAATGACTCAAACATTTTGGCAATATGCGATAAAATTGAGATGGGCCTGTAGTAGGAGACATCAGTTGGGCATCCGGATTTCAGAATTGGCGTAATTGATCCCAATTTAAGAATGTGTGGGAAGATGCCTTCATCAAGTGATCGTCTAAAAAGGATCCAAAGGGGGTAAGATATAATGGATTTTAGCTTGAAAAGAAATATACCAGGTATGCCATCTGGACCGACAGATTTGTTACAATGTAGTTCAGATAATTTTTGGAAGACATCATCTACGCTTAAAGAGACGTTGTTTGGCAGATCAAAAGAATAAATGTCCGGACTTTCAAAGTCACATGGAATCACCTTGGAAGAATAAACTGAGGAAAAATATGAAGAAAACATCTCAGCAGACTCGTGATCGTTACAAGAGGATGTTCCATTAAGAGAAACAACTTTAGGGATATCTTTGTGATCGGATCTACTGTTGTTTATGAATTGCCAGAATTTTTTTGGATTACTTGTTAATGAGCTATCTGCATGTTTGGAATAGTCGCGAAAACATTTTTTTGAAAGGTATTTGAATTTAGCACGGAGAAAGGAGAATTCTTTGTAGTCATGGCTGCTGAGAGATGACTTGAAACTTGCGTGGGCCTTTTTCTTTAACGCAACAACTTGTTTTAATTCATGGGAATACCAAGGTGGATATGTCGATTTGCGGAATGTACACTTTGGGACAAAATCAAGTATAGATTTGTGTAGAGCGTCGTAAAAAGTGTTGAACGCTGAATCAATATCAAGAGGATGAAAGGTAGAATACCAGTCAAAAGATCCCAAGAATGAACTAATTTTTAAATAATCTGCTTTGTTAAAATTAAAAAATGAATTGCTACGGTCACATGGTGTACTACTAGGCTTATTGGACAGAGATATGCAAAGTGCTGGGTGATATGGATCTATAGGAACTGCCGGTTCGAGTGATTTATTGACTACAAGAAGTTTGTTGCAGGTAAACACAAGATCTAAAAGAGACCCATGGGCATTGAAAGAGATGTTCATTTGATAGAATGAATGAGTTGCAAACAATTCAGGAATACAAGGAGCTCTAGTAGTTGAAGAGTAAGAATATAATAACCCACTATCGTCATTATTCCAAATAATTTCGGGTAAGTTATAGTCCCCACAAATAATAAAAGTATGGTTGATATATTTATCAATTAAAATATTTACTGAACTAGCATGGGATTCATACATTTGAATGGATGATAACGGAGGAATGTATACACCACCAACTAAATAGCTTGAAGTACCTATAGAGAAATTAACAAAAATCTGTTCAACATTTAGGCAGTTTGTTTTTATTAAATGAGATGGAATATCTTTATGAATGCCAATGAGAACACCACCCCCCCCGAAGACAGTTGCTTGTTAAAGAGCATCTGTCAAATCTATAAATATTGTAGTTAATGAGACCAAGCTCACAATCTAAAAAGTTAGCTCTTAACCATGTTTCGGTTAAAACAATAAAGGTATAATTAAATTCAGATACATTACATTTAAAGCAGGTAAGTTTGGTTCGGAGTCCGCGACAATTCTGGTAGAGACCGGTGATGGGGGCGGGACAGATTACTTGAGCTGTTGATTGATCGGAGGTGGAGGATAGCTTACACCCCCGTTTTTTTGAGACGGCAGGTCCAACTTTCGGCGAACCATTTTCAAATATAATCCATAGACCAACTTCACCATCCTTTATTCTGCGATCAAGCTCAGCGTGACAATCACGCAACAGTTTGCGTTCAAGAACAGTTTTGTCTCTGACCAACCGAAAACCATCCAAAAATGTGGTGCCGGAATGCCTGGCTTGGTTGAACTGCGATAGGGCACTGGCCGCTGATTCGGTAGATGTGAAAATGATTTTAATTGGACGAGCAGCATTGTCGCTACGAGTTTTACCAAGACGAACAAGTTTCGTATTCAAAGGAATAGTATTCCCGAGAGATTCGAGGATATCAATTATAGACTGCCTGTCCTGAGCAATACGTTGTGGAATGTCCGCGGAAGCAGATTCCGGAACACCATAGGCAATAAGATTGTGGCGACATCTATCACGTTCAAAAGTTTCCTGCAGTACTTGCCCAACAACCGACTGTGGTTGTACAGTAAGACGGGAAGACTCAAGACTAGATACTTTGGCTTTTAAGGTATTAATTTCATTGCGGAGCAAGGTATTTTCTGCCTTAATCTCAGTCAATTGAGTGCAAAGGCTAGTAAGCCCGCACTTTAAATCATCATATTGTGACGCTTGTAGAGCTGAGGAGGCTTTACTGGAGGCTAGCATTTCAGATTTGAAGGACTTGAGGGCAGTCATAAGGTCTTCATTAGAAATAGATGTAGGTGTAACGCGAAGAGATGGAGCTTTAGTAGTTGGTTTAATAGGCGTGTCAAGTTTAGGTGGCATAATGTATTTAAATGATTAATTAACCTTAAATACAATGAAACCCCTGGGTTGATTATAAAGATGCCCCTTAAAATGTATGGATACCAACAAAGGCGCACGTAAAACACAGCTGGACCGTGGCTGGGAAACTTCAAGACCTATCGTTTAAGTCTCCGGAAGACGATGCCAGAAACAGTTGTTCGGTGTTATTGAAACGAAACAGGAAGATTATATTGCTTGATTGCGAAGAAGTAGATGCATAAATGGCGTTGAAAACGACGCACAATAAAAGCGGGGTATAACACGAACAAAATAACAGTACAGCAATAAAATATGAATATTCAACAATTATTACCACGATGGAGATTGCGCATGGAAAAAATATCTAATATATTTGTTATCTTTGTTTATCACGGTCGCTCGGTTTTATTTACATTGTTCATATGGCTAGTAAGCATTCCAGTTATCATATAGTTCAATGGGTTCACCTAGGTGGTGACAGGTTTTAGATCGTAATATTTGCATCTTCACTAATGTCTTCGAATCATGTGATGGAAATTGTATTTTATTAAAAATATCTTTGTTCTTCATTTTGGACCTTAAAATCGAATAATTATTTCGTAATTTTGAAATTGAAGCACGTTTATAATTTAATAAGTGACCTTGATTTTCAACTACTTTTTTTAATTGTAGTACTTTTTTATTAATACTATTATTATGTTTAATTATGTTATTATTTGGAAAAAGTACTTTTGGACTAATTGAAGGGCTCGGAAAGTGTATTGTTGATTTTATTATTAATTTTGAGTTTGGAGTTAACTCTGGAGATGATGTTGATAAATAAGATGTTGAAGAAGAATTTTTCACGGATTTTTTCGGTATTGGAAAATAAAAACCATCGCCATTTTTCAAATTAATATTTTTATTTCTTGTTGGAGTAGTTTCTGGAGAATATATTTTGAATATTGATGTCGAATGTTCGGGGCTTTTTGGAAAATGTTTTGAAGTATAGGTTTTGTTCGGGGTTAATACTTATAATGTTGAACTTTCTGTTTCAAACATTTTTGGAATAGCATTTTTTTTTCAAATTTCGTTTATTGAAAGTGAAATCAGAATTGGAAAAATGTAACATGCATAAATGTTTTTTATTTAATTCTTCATGGTTAAAATCTAAAAGCTTAATGTTCCCTATAAGTATAAAAGATAAACATAACAATATATTAAAAAATTTAATAGATTATATTCAATAATAAGTCAATAACGTTATAGTTTTGACTATAAATAAATATAGACGACAACCAAATCGATTGTTGATACATTCGAACGGGAGTTGTTTTTACGTTTCGGATACCCGAGGGCATTATTGTCAGATAATGGCCCGCAGTTTGTATCCAAGGCAATAGGATTTGCACTCAGGTGGTGGGGAGTGGAAGGATGGACAACTCCAATATACCACCCACGTGCCAACCAGGTAGAAAGGCAAAATCAAGAGTTGAAGAAAGGGTTACGAACCTTACTCGTTGATAAGCCGCACCATCTGTGGGATCTTTACCTGCCACACGTATTATTCTCTGTGAGAAGCCGAGAAAACCGAAACACCGGACAGTCCCCAGCCAAATTGATGTTTAGCCGGGAGATCAGGGCCCCCAGAGATTGGCAGCTTAGGCTGGTCGAAGCATGTCCAGATACGGGCCAAGGTGATCCGGAATTCTCCGAAGCAGATCGGAAACCTTTGGTGGGATTCGATGACTCTCAGGTGGAACCGAATGATGCTCCGGTGGAAGAAGGGGGTCACTCGGTGGTTCCCAACCCTGAAGCCCCCAATACCCAAATACCCTCAGAATCCCCGGGAAGGGCATGTCTATCAGTAGGGGATTGGGTGTATTACAAAACACATCCGCAGTCAAGTACGGAGAAGCGGTTTCACGCGGCGTGGGGTTCGCCCCGAAATGGTTAGGTCCGGTTAAGTTGGGTAAACCTCTAGGAACCGTAGTGTTCTTGACGGAGGGTAAGCACCCTACTACTCGGTCGGGGCACGAGTATGCCGCCGGGCGCGTCCCCAGGTTGCGGATAGGGGAACGTCCTGTAGATATGCAGGGTAGCCGCGAAATAAGCCATACCCTTCGAGATTGGACAAATAAGCGGTCGCGGACAAGCTCACCACCGGGGAACTGATCGACCCCCGGTATCTTCCTAGATCTGGCAAACAAACTAGAAAACCGACAGATGGCGCGAAGCTGGTGCCATCGATGGCCGCTAAGCCATACTTTAAAAATTATGATTGAGACAAATAAAGCTATTGATGTTACTGCTACTGGGGTCTCGGAAACCCCAAAACGGGCAGTTGAGGGTAGCTCGCCCCAAAGGTCGTTATTGGCAAGCCAGAACCCAGTCCATAGGTTGTCCAGCATGGCCCTCTCCACTGGTAAATCTACTGCTGAGACAGTCGTACCTAATGGCATGCAACGGAAACCAGAAAATGTTGGATATTTAAATAGGCGAAGCGGCAAAGAGTCGGTCGAGACGTTAAGTTTTTCGCAAACATAGGCTGAGAAAAGATATTCTAAAACCTTAGAGGAAATCAACAAGCACCTGACCTCATTGAAGATAAACATTCAGACCGCCACTAACACAAGAGGGGACATCAAAAGCGGCATCAAGGACCTTGGCGCATGTATCAGGGAGTTCACGAAGGTTGCTAATGTACTAGGTATGACTCGAACCCCTGATGCCGTTGAGAAATGCCTCAAACAGCAACAGCTACAACAGCAGAATTCGCTTGATATGCTTAAAAAAATACAAGCCGCTCAACGCCAGGGGCGTCCCCTCGACCCACTGCGCTCCGAGGACAAATCTCCCTTGATTGCTGATATTGCAAAAGGTTTTCACGACCTTAGACTACGAATGGATACATACGAGAAGAAAGGAGATGAGCTTCTGGAAAGGACAGCGCCAGAAATAGTAAATACAAATTTGAGCGAATGGACGGAAGTGGTTAAAAAATCCAAAAACCAAAAGAAACAGTCAGTGCCAGAAGCGGTTTCCACCACAAACAAGGTCGATATAAGGAAAAGGACCAATAAGCGGAACCCTGCAATATTGGTGGATTCAAAACCCGAGAACTTTCCTACACTAGCGGAGAGACTAAGTAAAGATGTAAAACAGTAGGTAATAGGCAACACAATAGTAGCTATGCGACAAACCAGACAAGGCTCCATGTTGATAGAAATCAGTGGTGATGCATCGACAGTAGAAGCAGTTAAGACCGAAATCTCTTAAGCTGCGGGAGACGGTGCAAGTGTTCGAACCTTGTCTCAAAGGTGTCTTCTTGAAATAAAGAGTATGGCAAGCTGGTGTGGTAAGGAATATGTAGTCCAAGCAATAGTTTGCGCACACGATGCGAAACCAGAAGATGTTAATTTGATCAACATTAGAAAATTATATGGAGGAACATTCGCGACGATTGTCTTGGTTTGACAACAATTAGCTGATCAAATCGTAGCAGTAGGCCGCTTAAAAGTTGGCAAGGAATATTGTGAAGCAAGAATTTGCGAAAGATGTCTCAAGTGTTATAGGTGCCTAGCCACAGGACACGAATCCAGAGGTTGTACGGGTCCCAATAGGGAAAAATGCTGTCGTAAATGTGGAAGAGATAGACACATTTGCAGTACAGTGTGACGTTGACCAAGAAGGAGTAGAGACATTTAAGAGATTACTCCAGAAGGAATCCACCTTGAAATCCGGGCGAATTACTGAAGGAAAAAATCTTGAGAGAAACATCGAAGTCCCTATCACTGTCGGTTCGATCACAGGGGTAGTGGGTGAAAGTAAGGAGACACAAAATCTGCAATTATTAAATTCCTGCAGATTAACATCGGAGGGTGCCGCGCTGCGCAGGACTTGATGTACGTAACGGCAGCAAAGATGGAAGTTGATATTATGCTTGCCAGCGAGCAATATGGGACTTCCTCCGACGAAAACGGACAATTCAGTGATCTAGGACGCAAGGCAGCCGTATATGCTATGCGAGACTCACTAGCACTCGACGCGATTGGCCCTACCTCTGATAACGGATTCCGGTGGGTAGAGACCATGGGCACTAGGATCTACAGCTGCTACCGGTCACCGAACTGCACAATTGATGAGTTCGCGGACTACATCGACAGACTCTTTTCCAGCGTGAGGACATCTGCGGTGCCGGTGATTGTTGCCGGTGATTTTAACGCCTACAGTCCCGAATGGGGAAGCCCAGACGAAAATCAAAGAGGCTCTCTTCTGGCAGATGACATACACTCAATAAACTTGTACGTGTGTAATCGCGGCAACCAACCGACATTCGTTAGAGGCGCATCGAAAACACACATCGATGTGACATTCGCCTCGGAGGCCATAATTGGTGATGTACACAGCTGGAAAGTCGTTGATGAAGAATCCAACGTCGACGCAAGAGACGAGACTAGATGGTCTGTCTTTAAGTTGGATACTGGGAAATTGCAAGAAGCAGTCAGGAGGGAGTTATAACCAAAAGTCGACAACAGACAAAATATCACAGTCGAGACCAAAGCACAGGAATTGACCTACCTTCTGGCCCGCATTTCTGATTCCTGCATGCTATGCACTAGGGGAAATTCTAGACGTAAGCCAGTGCCATAGTGGTCTGATAACATCGCCACGATTAGAGCTGATTGTCTCTGGGCATGAAGGATTTACTTGCGTAGAAGAAAGAGAGTAACCGAAGAGGAATGCCAGGCTGAGGCTTCAGCTTAAAAATATGCCAAAAGACAGCTAATTCTGGCTATAAAAACTGCCAAGTCTGAGCTTTGGGCGAAACTGTGCGCCGAGGTTGAACACGACCCATGGGGTAGACCATACCGCACAGTTACAAAGAAGTTAAATCGTAGGTGGAAAATCATAGGTATTGAGCTACCGAGACGACTCGACAGCATTATCGGAGAACTATTTCCGACTGATACTAGTGGTGAACCCACGAACATACAATGGCTGTTTGATCCTGAAGACTTCACTGAGTTTATGATGAATGAAATACTAGAAGCTTCAGGTCTACCCAACGGGAAAACACCGGGGTCCGATTGCATTCACAACGAAGTCCTCAAAGCAGCGGTGAAAGTAAGCCCCCAGCGCTTCCTCCAAGTGTACAACCAATGTATAACTGAAGTAGTATATCCGCTTAAATGGAAAAAAGCAAACCTGGTTCTATTATCTAAATTGGGGAAGGCACCGGAAACCCGTCGTCGTGCCGACCACTCTGAATGCTAGACACGATTGGGAAATTGTTTAAGAAGCTCCTGGTGAGGAGACTAAAGAACCACTTATCGACGACAAATGCAATATCAGACAAACAAAACGGCTTCAGTAAGGGAAGGTTGACTCTGGATTCACTCAATCGCCTCGGCGAAATCATCAGAAACGCCAATTTGGGAGCGTCTCACCGCAGAAAAGTTGTTGGCATGATTACTCTAGATGTCAAGAACGCCATCAATTCAGCGCAATGGAGCGACATCATCAATGCCTTTTGATCGGTATGTCTACCCAGATTACCTGATCAGCATTATCCGTAGCTATCTTTGCGACCGCAGCGTCACCATAAATACTCCTAACGGACACCGGACAATCGAGGTGACGCGCGGCGTGCCTCAAGGATTCATTTTGGGTCCCGACCTCTGGAACATAATGTACGACGGTCTCCTACGACTTGAGTTCTCCCAAGACATTGAACTCTTAGCCTTTGCCGACGATGTTATTATTGTGGCTACTGCAAAAACAAACGGTGAAGCCGAAGAACAGCTAAAAGAAACATTTAATAGGGTAATCGAATGGATGAACGAACACGGTCTGCGCCTTGCGGTCGAAAAAACGGAGGCTGTTATGTTCACCAACAAAAAGATCAATAACACGATGAATTTAAACCTAGCAGGATACGATATATCGTCATCCAGGAGTCTTCGATACCTTGGTGTACAGCTTGATACCAAATTGAAGTTCAAGGATCACATCGCGTTGGTCGAAAAAAGAGTTTCTAAAGTTACAAAACAACTCAGTCTCATCCTCCCCAACCTTGGTGGAGCGAACGAACCGAAAAGAAGACTGCTAGCCGGTGTGACAGAGTCAATCCTTCTGTACGCCGCACCTTTTTGGATAGATACAGCAGCAACGAAGACAATATGTAAGCTCAAAGCGGTACATAGAAAAGCATTGCTCCGTGTGGTATGCGGCTATAGGACTGCCTCATATACAGCCCTGGCCGTTATAGCCACCACCCCACCACTTCGCCTTTTGGCAGAAGAGCGAAGGAGTATACTAAGAGGGTCAACCCAACAAAATGCCCGCGCCATGAATTTAGAAGTTTGGCAAAGAAAATGGGAAGCTGCACATAAAAGGCGATGGACATTCAGATTGATTCCAGACCTAAAAGCATGGTGTAGCAGAAATCATGGTAACGTGAGTTTCCACATGACAATTCCTGACTGGCCATGGCTGCTTCCAGGCGTATTTGAAAAGGCTTAACCTGACAGATACTGATGTGTGTCCGATCTGTGGACAAGGGACTGATAGCGCAGAACATGCTGTCCTAGCCTGCGGCGCATGGGATATGTGGAAGAGCGAGGTTTGCTCATATCTAGGTATTAGCGAACTCACTGTCTCGAACATCGTAACAAATATGCTGCAATCCGAATATAATTAGATAAAACTCTCGGACATGGTCGGAAGAAACTTGAAGGAGAGAGAAGCGGAGGAGCGACAACGACAAAGAGCACCCACTTGAATGAGGAAACGAAACTTGTTTTAGCTGTTTATTGGGACCTAGAACAAACTTAAGAAAATAAAGTCTCAAAAATAACTGTAAAAATATTGTAATGGACTCGTAAATAGGGGATTGTCCCATTTTCCACCAAATTTTAGAATTTGTTTTTTCGGTTTTGAAATAAACGATGGTTACCGGGAGGAAGTATTGCTCATGCAGTTCCCTCCCGGTGACTGGTGAAAAATAAAACACCCTACTAAGTTACATGTCTCAGCGATGAAGAGAGCTGTGGGACCGTCAGAGAACAATACCTTGTTTCAGATAGCAGAACGCGCCAACAATCCACCAAACCGTAATAATCGGCCATCCCGCGGCGTGATAGCCGCCCACGTGGAGAAGCTTCGGGTCATGACTGGGCAGCTGCTCCGAGAAGCCAGGAGGCTTTCGGGGGTTGAACCGGAGGACTTGGTGAGTGGTTGGTCGGCTGAACGCGTGGCCACCGCATCATTTAGCCGGATCCGGGCCAGCCCGACGGCGTGGATCCTCTTCTAGAGAGGTTTCGCCGATGGACGTCGGTCCACGCGGGCTAGCGCCCCACAGCCGCAGTGAGAAGCTACCCGGGCTCATGCAGGGCCTCCGGGAAGGGTACCACCTCGCCGAGCGCCACCGGCGTAACAACGCCACAATGTGCGGGACAGACGGTGGCGGTTCCAGCCACAGCAGCCAGATCCGAATCCAGCTCAGCAGTCAGCTTCGCAGCCAGTTCAGCAGTCAGCTTCGCAGCCAGTTCAGCAGCCAGCTCCGCAGTCAGGCCAGCAGCCAGCCTCACAGCATGTGGAGCAACCGGCGCCGCTGCTAGCTACGCAGCTACCGGCCAATGCACCAGACGGCTCCCAGCAGCAACAGCTAGCCGTGGTGGAACGGTGGATCGAGGCTGTGGAGGTGACGTCCAAGGCCCCGCACCCCAACCCGAAGTAGCCCAGTTGCTTGGGCGCGTCTCACGGACTTGGGAGGAGTATGTCGCGGTCTTTATTCCAACGACCGCGGCGTCTCTCTCTGGGCGTCCGCGAGAGCGCGACCGTCAACCGGTCTGGCCGCCGTGGCTGAGGCAGCCACCGGCCCGGACAACTTTTTGTTCTAACCGTCATCGCAATAACAACGCGTACATCTTTATGAAGTTTGTTAAATATTTATTACTGTTAATAAAGTAATTTGTCATTAAATCGACGTGTCGTTTAATAAAAGTTATACCTCAGTTCCGTTCTCACACCTATAAATACCCAAAAAGAATTGAACACTCAAAATGTTCTCAACGGACAATGTCAGGTATAACTCACTTATTGATCATCGCTACATCTCAAAACTATATGAACTTGAAATTTGACATGGTGGTCTCTTCAATATACAAAACGTGCAATAAGAAGGGATTTTAAAAAAATATTGGAACCAGCAAATACGGTAATTCAGAAGTATCACCAAAATTACTATATTTATTCATTGAACTTTCATTTTATTTGTTTTATAACCATCAATAGTTATACCGAACTTGGCTTTAAATAGTGTAAAGTAATAAAACTTATGTCACGGCCAAGAATATTCCGTGCGAAGCCGGGTAATTAAGCTAGTATATTATATAGGTATGTACAATAAACTCAATGGGTAGGTCACGTTTCCTCCCGGCATATCCATAATCCACTTCGCTGATGATATGTTAGTACTTGCCCGTGGAAGGTCAACAACTGAAGAAGAGGACAAGATCAACGAATCTCTGGAATGCGTATCAGACAGGATCAGCTGGCTGGGTCTAAGCCTGGCGATTAACAAGACCGAGGCCATATATTTCTGCAGCCAACGCAGCATGGGAGAACCAAAGGTCATAATTTATGGTGAAACCGTCGAAGTTAAGAAGGTAATTAAATACCTGGGAACACATTTATACCGCAGCAAAGAAGGGTCAAGGTGTGATGACGGCGCTTTCAAGGCTTATGCCGAATATCGGTGGATCTAAAATACACAGAAGGCGACTACTCACTATCGTAGTACACTCAGTACTATTTTACGGTTCCCCGACTTGAGCCGACTCACCTAACTATATTCCAAAACGTGGGTAGAAGCGATGATGAAGGTTCAAAATCCACACCTCCAATTGATTTGTTAGCTATGGAGAGGAAGGCTCTGTACAAGGTGACAAAGGAACTGCAAACCATCAACGACGTGTTGAAATCACCAAGGCGCAAAACCATGATAAAATGAAAAAAAAAAGTTTGTAAAACTATGAATTGCAACCATGGACTGAACTTGCTAGTGGACTTAGAAATATAAACTGTTCGAGCACAGTTGAATATATAATACGTAAAATATTTACAAACAATCCAAATCTGATAATAAAAGAAACATTTAACCATTGTGCGTATGAGAAGAAGAGAAACAATAATGCGATTTCCGTTAACTTACTGACAGAAGGTTTAGATTTTTTAAACGATTCAATTTTACAAAAACAATCAAAACGTGTGATGTTTGTAAAATAATTAATTGTATAATTAATATACTTATGAGCTTGGGATCCATCTATTTATTGAGCCGTATTTCGCCATAACAAAAAGTAACACAGGACCTGGATCTTTCTGTAGTCTTAAATGATATTCCCAATATACTATCAGTTCATGATAAACTATATTATCTTCGAGGTTTAATTAATTACATTCCTCTCATATCAAAAAACCTCAAAGCAGTTGGGCATTATGTCGCAATTTGTTGGGAAAAGTATGATGATGGATGCTCTTCAGTAAGAATTGTAAGACTGCTAAAAATTATCAAATAATAGTGTACACAAGATAAACAATGTCTAGTAAGTACCTTGTAAGTAAATATACATTTTTTTTTTTAGCAGACCATAAATAATACATTTTTATGCTTGTATTTTTTGTTTATTTCAGAAAATTCTATAAAAAAAAAAAAAAAAAAAAAAATATGTTCCTACTTGTTATTAATTATTTAAGAAGTTGTAGCTGTTCATAAAAGGATTTTTTTTATTAATTATAAAAAAGTATAAAACAATATAGATTTATATATTGTGTTATTAAAATGTCAAAACATATAAGGACTATTGTACTTATAGTTTTTATTTTAAATTTCTATTTAATAGTTGATATTATTTATATATATTAAATTTATATTATTTAAAATGTTGTAATTGTTCGTACAAGGATTTTATTTTATAAAATAACCACTGTGGATGCATCCGTAGCAGCTAATGCTATTGCTAATGCATATTGTGAAATTTCATCTTGGATTGTTAAAATATAGGAGTCCCCCCCCTAACGTTGGTGGAAGTGGCCCAACTATATCCAAACAGTTACGTTCGAATGGTTTAGAGTTACCGTTGTAGTAATTAATATTGGTTGTTTAGTTTTTATATGAGATTTGTTCTTTTGACATATTTCACAATTTCTAATATATTTTTTTACATCCTTTTTCAATTTTTTCCAATTATGGTTCATTTTTAATCTATTTGTGATTCGGGATACTCCCCCATGACCCCCTAAAGAAGTGCTATAGTATTCATAGATTATGCGCTCCTTTTCCTCGGAACGTTATGTTCAAAATTTGTGGGTATTGTTAGCTCTTCTAATCGAATAGTGGAAAAATTCTTTATCTCATGTGAAACACAAAATGTTTTTATTTCTACAATTGCTTTAAAAAACTGTTTTGCAATTAACGCTTAAATATGTTTCTTTTAATTTATAAAATATTATGGATCGATCATGGTCTTTAAAAATATGAAAGGAATTCGTATCTGAAAATTGAATTGGAGATAAAATTTTATTTTTTCAATATATTCGCGTATTCCTAGATGCGTGATTATTAAATCGCCAGATATTGGTAATAAAATGTTTTCATTTGGGGTTGCATTTTGAATACTATTTGGAATTTCAATAATCTTTTTATTTAATATAGGTTTTTCTTTAGCTTTCAATAACTTGTAATCTTTGTGGTTATTGCTATCGGTTATCATATGAATGCGTGATAAACAGTCTGCGTTTGCATTTAGGGTACCCGCCGTATAAATAATTTCATACTCATATTCTTCTAATTGCAACCGCGCCATCTCATCAATTGTGACAATGTGTCTTTCAGATTAAATAGATAAGTAAGTGGTCGATGATCTGTTATTATTTTAAATGTTTGACCGTATAGGTACGGTATGAAATGTTTAACGGCCCATACTATCGCTAACAGTTCCTTTTGGATCACACTATAATTTATTTCGGCTTTACTTAAGGTACTTAAACCCCGTTTGATACAATTCCTACTAGACCTTTTAATATATTTCGGTGTTTATAATTCCTATAGGTTAGTTTTTATGATTCCATTTTACTTGGTATTGCTGTATATATTTCTGTACAGTCTAAAATCATAAGACAGTTCATAAAATTATTAAAAACACTGGTTAAACATGCTTTATTGTTTTGTTGACTTGTAACAGAATTCATGAAAGTCTTAAATATTATAGTATGAAATGCGTGAATCCAAGTCATTACTATGTTTGTAACAGTTGTACGACTACTCCCAAATTTAACTCCTAAATCTGTGAAATCAAAGTTATGACGTAATTTCATAAGAATCATAAAAATTTGATCTGTTCTATAGTTTATTCAGAATAAAAAAACGTCGGCAGCCGACTACTGCGTATGGGCGTGGCCTCACTACGCACGGCTGTCTTCGATACCGTTGCCAGCGAGAGCGCCGCATTATTCTACTGTTGACCAGTGACGCGAACATATATCTTAAAATACGTTTCTTATACTGAATTGACTATACTGATTCTTTCCACGTTCCACCCCAAGAAATAATTTATCGAAACACTCTTAAAAATATCAAATAATAAATAAATTCCCAGTCTTATTAGGTATTCAAATATAGTAAGTTATTGTTTCATCATTGTCCTCTTTGAATGCAAACGAGAATGGTTGTTTTTTTAAAAGGATTTCAATCATTAAAAGGGCATTTTTGATTCATTAATAATGGATCCAACCGACTTAATATTTAAATTTAAAATTTCATTGTGCTTGGTAGATTCATATAAGTTCATCTGTGATTCAATTTCAATATCTGATTGAGATACTACTTCTGAAGAATTTTCTTCAACTTCATCAGGTAATTCTTCTTCACTGTTTTATACAAAAAAAAAAAAATAAATAATATTAATAAATTATAAATTATAATTTAAAATATTTTTTTCAATAATATAATAAATATTGTTTTAATAAATAATTATATTATATTAACTGTATGTTTGTGGGTGTTGTTTGTATGCTGATGTTAATGTAGATTTATGTTCAATAGGTATTTAAAAAAACCAAAGTATAGAAAATAATTATAAAACTCAAGAGAAAACCTAGATAATAATTAAATTAAATAAGGATTGGTTTCTATTTAAGTATTAATTTAAATTCAAATTAATTTAAGGTTTAAACTCAAATTTGTCAAATTCAATGAAAACCACACTATTGAAAATGTTTTTTTTTAATAAAAAATAGTGAATATAATAAATATTGCTAACATACTGAGGTAGGTTTTGGTTTCCGTTTATTTTTTTCTCTGGAGAAATAAACAAAAATGTTTTATCTTTATTTCAACTGAATATTGTTGGATTGTTTTCTTTTAATCCATCAATAAAATGACAGCTACAAACTTGGGAGTTCACACTTGGATATCTGTCAGACCTTAAAAATATCAATATATACATACAATTCAATTCTAATTATGAAATATATGTAACATAAACAACTGTTATCGGCTACTGTATATAAATAAAAAACGTATGTGATTATATAACACAATATTTTAGTATTGCGTGGACAGCAGAGTCAACATTATATTTAACTTACTGGTCATAATCCAAGTAATAGTTAAAAGATGCATTAAACTGTTAATCCATATTCCTCTAATAATGAACTAGATGTCAAACATACAAGGCCTATCGGATATATAAGGATATTGCCAAAACAATAAGTCCTATAATGTCAATGAAACAATATAAAAGAAGGATGGAAACGACCACAAGGCAGATGAGTTCTAGTCAAGGAATTGAAAGCAACTTAACGTCTATCTAAATCAGAATTAGTTAAAATTTTTGAATTGTAAAATAAACATATTAAAAATTTTAAATGCAAAATCTCATGTTTAATTAATTAAAAATAACATATATTTAACTGATCAAGTTGAAATCGAGCTGGTGGCACATAACACAATCTAGATATACAATTTAGATATAATATAATCAACAACCAAATAAATTAATATAATTAATAGCTACCTTATATTTTGTGTCTATTTTAATTTCAACAATTTATTCACAGGAAATCTAAAAAGTTTACATATTTTTGTTTCTTTGTAATAGTTGCAATTTGGTACAAAACAATTGACCATAATAAACAATTTAAAAATATAAATTTAAAAAAGTAATATCATTGTACCTATTAAACAAAATACGTTTAAAAATATGGATTTGTAATAAAAATATTAATGTACACAACTATAGTTTAAACCCACTCGCAGTCAAACGTTAAGTAGTTACGTAATTTAACAATGGTCAAAATAAATCAATATTCGCTGTTTTTATATAAAAAAAAAAAAAAGGTTAAATCATAGTAAAGAACATAAATACTGTACACCGTAACTTTTTAAAAGAAACTTAACAATATTAATGCGATTTTTCTCTCAAAAACTTAAAACTATGCATAATTCTCATACAGATACTTGTCTCACCATGTCGTCACCTGCACACCGGTTATCATCACTGTTTGGGTTATCAGGTTATCAATTCGTATCAAGCATTCATGATTTTCAATATATATATTTTATCTTGTGTATTATTTTCGGGGAGGTAAAGTAGTCAGTTATTATTTGTTAGTTTTTTGCCGACCGTCTTGTGGTTGACTTTCTTTTACTGACATTAGTGTAGAAGTTATTGAATTTTGCTATTTATTTTTAGTTTTATCGTCAATTCATTGTCAATTATAATTCGAATCAATACATTTGATGTTATTATTCTTATCATACAATCTAACCTTCACCCATTTCAGGAGAATTTCCCCTTATAACAACATCAAAGCTTATACAGTCCACTCACTACACTCTTGAAATAATTCATCGGACAAAAACATAACAATTATACATCAGTGTTACATGTGCTATTGTTATCCACACTACTAAATAATAAAAATTAAGTGAAAATAAAAAATGCAGATAGTAAACTACATTATCTAAAGCAAGTATAGTTATTTATTCCTTTCTTATTTAATATCTTTAATTGTATTATATCATCATTTGTATTGTTAGTGCCACCAACTCCATTTAAATTTAAGCAATCCATGATGTGTGATTTTAATTAAATATGAACTTTAAATTTTTACTTTTACTTAAAGTGATAACAAATCTTATAAAATGACATGAAATTGCTTACAGTTCGGTGAATAGAATTCTTCTGAATTGCGGTGATTTCTCTTTTATAAGAAGCTGTATCTATTGTTGGATGATATACAGAAATAAGTTTATGACTGTTTAATCGTTGATTGACATTTTCATTCGTAATTAATACGTTTGTGATATTCAGTATTCCTGTTTTAACTATTATTTTTAGACATGATTCAAATATAAATTAATACAACAAAATATAAAAAAATTAATGGTATTTGGACTATGACCAATGCATGATAACATATAACATATAATATAACATATAACATATATTATATATATGATATATGTTATATACCTAAGTGATATATTAGTTGTCCATAACAGTAATTTTGTGATCGATTTAAAAATAATTTTGTTATTGCAATCATTTATTTTATTTTAGGGACTATTATTAGGACAACCTCAAAGAATTTCAATTTGTTATTGAAAAATATATATTGAACCAATTGAAGTGGAAATGAATACTTCCAAGATTGAAATAGATGATCAAAAGTAAATTTAGCTTATTTAGTTCTATCTCTATTAATATCTTTAGGCATATTGTATACAAATTATTGTTTGTAAGTAGAAAAGTAATTGATATAAGTTAAAACTTTTTTTTGTTATTGTTATAATTTTTTTGACTTTAGAAACTACCAAATGCACAACTTTGTAAAGTCTCAATTCTTTAATGAAAACTATTATGATAAAAATTAAGTGGAAATGAATGCTTCAGAGAGTGAAATATATTATCTAAAGTAATTTAAGTTTATTTATTCTTCCCTTGTGTTGCATGCCGTTAGTTTAGCAGCTTTGATGTTAGGAAGACAAATATGATGTTTAAAATATTAACTCAACATTAAATTAATTACTATTTATTGTAAAAATTGTTGATGTTCAAACAATTAAATTATAAAATAGACTGGCTTAAAGGTGCTTGCTCCTATCGGACTAAAACACATCCAAATGTTGATCTGTTCATGACTTCCTTATATACTCCATTTCTTGTATGATACTGTGATCCTCCCAAGAGATAATTATCTTTGACCTGGACATAATCTATGTTATGTTATAAACATCTTTCCATATTTATCATATAATATACATTCTATATTTAATACCTGGGTTGTTCATTTTTACATCTATTATATATTCAATCCTCTGTTCATTCATACTTACTATATATTATGCATTTTATATTTAATCTCCGGTCAGACTAAGTTATATGCATTTCTAAATTGATTACCCTGGTGGTTGGTCTTGCGACTTGGGTGAATTACATAACTAGAAACCGGATTTATATTCGCTTAAAATCTTAAAAATAAGATGATCTTATGGTTTATAATTTCATCAAAATAATCTATTATATGTATAAATATTCTATTTTAGAAAAAAATATATTAAATACTGAAAAAATAAATAAAAGTAACAGTTTATAAAACTGATAGATTTTTTTCTTTATTAAAGTAATTATAATATAGTTAAATTAATCCTAACCTTTAAAAAAATATTCAAATATTCATATTTAGTCTATACTATAGTGATAGTAACTAAAATTCAGATTTATTTAAAAATAATATAAATAACATGTTTTAAATAATAAAAATAAAAAGCCAACTCCATATATCAATAAATAGTATATATTAGTACACTTAAACGAGCATTTACATGTTAAGTTAATATATTTAAAACATATACCCATATTGGAGCATTTATAATACACTACAATATTACAATAATGTCATCCATTTACAAATCATACATGAAGAACACCCTTTATCTATGACCATTCTATGTTTATAAAAGGCTAGTCTATTAGTATAAGGCACATATTTTAATTTGTGGTTAAGGTTTATGGATATCAGTGAAGTTTTTCTTTTTATATCTCGTTACTAATCAGAATAATTTGTTTTCTTACCAATGTTATGTTCTTATTAATATTATTTTGCACATTTTGTCTTGAAAAGGAAATGGACTGACAGAGATCAAAACCATTTATGTATTTTTTATAAACCATTACTCTTTTTATAAAATGTTCAAATTAAATCTCAATATAGAAGTATGTTCCTAAAACATATTATTTTGCACAATATATTTTTTTAACCTTGAAATATGCTTTTTTATGCTATCAATTTTTTTGTATTGATTGGAAAATGGATCATGTAGAAAGTTAAGTTAAGAGTATATAGCATACTCTCAGTAAAAATATGTAAGACATAAAAATCTGGTCTCTATACATAAATAACAATTTATGTACCATCACTGTTAGATTGGTATTTGTGTACTATCATTCAGCATGAACCCATGTTCTTTTTAATTTCTGCAACCATACTAGCGGTGTCTATATTTTATGATTATAAAAAAAGATATTCTAATTGCTGCAACACTATTTATGTGATCCTTCTGTGTAATAGTAATTGTAAGGGCAGACATATATGTATGTATGTAACACTTGTTTAGGTATTAATAAAATGTATTTTGTTAATGAAATATTTATTTTATTTTAGGAAGTATCAAAAGATGTATAACCTTAAAGAATTTCAAATTGTTGTTGAAAGATGTGATGAACAATATCAAATGATAATGAAAGCCTCAAAAACTAAAAAAAATAATCTAAAGTAAGTTTAGGCATTTAGTATTTCAGTAATCAGTTTCAAGTTTTTCATCATATATTATTTTAAAAATATATTTTACATAGAAAATCTAAAAATATATTGCAATTTATATTTGTTTTTAATATAAAATTATTTTTATAACATCTAAGAGTGTACATATAGGTATGTCTGTAACACTTATGTAGGTGTTAAAAAAAATGTATTTTGTTAATGAAATATTTATTTTATTTTAGGAAGTATCAAAAGATGTATAACCTTAAAGAATTTCAAATTGTTGTTGAAAGATGTGATGAACAATATCAAATCATAACGAAAGCCACAAAAACTAAAAAAAATAATTTAAAGTAAGTTTAGACATTTATTATTTCAGTAATCAGTTTCATTTTTTCATCATATATTATTTAAAAATATATTTTACATAGAAAATCCAAAAATATATTGTAATTTATATTTGTATTTAATTAGTAAAATTCTTCATCTAAGGGTGTACATATAGATATATCTGTAACATTTATGTAGGTGTTAAAAAAAATGTGTTTTGTTAATGAAATATTTATTTTATTTTAGGAAGTATCAAAAGATGTATAACCTCAAAGAATTTAAAATTGTTGTTGAAAGATGTGATTAACAATATCAATAAGATTTAACAATTATAAACAATAGGATTTAAAGTTAAATCGAATCCTATAAATTACATAAAAAAGCATGATATCTTATCAACTGCTAGTATATTCATGCCATACATCACACATTGTTGAATGTTTAAGTAAAAATCGCAAGTAAAATAATAATCAATAACTTTTAACATATAATTAATAAATATTTTAAATTAGAATGATCAAAGTTGAATTGCAAACATCAAAATAATACAAAAACATAGGTCTACTCAACTCATTATAAAAATTGTTTTTATCTTAAATTTATTGCAAAAAAATACCAATCAAAATAACAACTTTCTTGAAAGTAAATTGGAACTTTTACAAAATTCGTTTATAATTTAGTTGAGAATTTTATTATTCTTTATTACTAATAATTAGTAAAGCTTCCAAAAGTCCTAATGAAGTTCGCAAACGCGTTTTAAACATTTTTAGTTTTGAGAAACAATGTTCACAATTGACTTTAGTACAAGCAACTGTTAATATTAATTTGTAAGTTAAGTATAAATTAATGTAAGCTGAAGAATGAAAATTGTATTTATGTAGAAAGTGAAATACACATGAAAGATAATATTTGCAATCATTCTCTGAAAATAAAAATATTAGTTTTTATGAGTTACTTAAAACTTGAGTATATTTTATAGACTTAAGTTATTTTCTTGAAAATTCTATACATTTACCTAAATTGAAGGGCTCCGTACAAGAACGAGATAACTCCATTTTTTAAAACTTTTCAGGTAACAATAAAGTTATTTTAAAAATATTTAAATAAAGATAGCATTAATTTGAAAAACAATTTAGATACCAATTAAGATTATATAATTTAGATTTAGATAAAAAAAGATTCCTTAGTGATTGAATTGATTTTCTTATTTCTTTGAAATGAAAACTAATATTAACCTAATTTTTTTAGAGTTATCTTGTTATATTTATTAATTTATTATAGTTATTTAACTTTATATTTATTCATTTTTCATCAATTTGTTTAATTCGTTTAACTATACTTGTATGTATCATTATTCAGACAAATAAATAACAAGTATAATAGAAAACAAAATAAACTGCACCCGGCAAAACTTTATTAAAAGTAACAGAAATAATGAGGGCTCGGAAGTTGATAACCTTAAAAACATTAAAAAAATGACATAAAATAAATAACTAATATTTTGATTTATAAATTTATCAAAGCTTATAAATTATTCAAAAATCAAAATAATTGTATTGTACAATCAGAGCATATTTGATAAAAAGTAAATGAACAACGATTATCTATTTATAAATATTTATATTTGGAAAAACTTCTTTCCACATCCACTAAAATGATTGGGACGAGCACTAACCGACGTTTTAATTTTTCGTCATTTCGAAAATTTTACGAAAAAAATAATAAATTTAGATATTAGATAGTAATAACAAAATAATCAACAAAATTAAATAAATTACCTAATATAGTTATATAACAGTTCAGTTCATTAATAAAACAAAATTAATAATGTTTTATTAACTTTCTTTTTATTATATTTCTAGGTTATATATGATATAGTATCTTTCTTATCATTACAACATCTCCTTCTTTAGGAATACAATATATAGAAACTTAATAAATATAGGTACAGAATATATGATATGCTTATACATTACAATACTTAAATATGATGTTTACTAACTAAACAATTCAAATACTAATTATTATTTCTTAAAATTCTACAAATTAAGTTTATTTGGTTTTTTAGTTTGTCTACCAGCTCTTGTTATAATACCCCCTGTAACTTCTTTTTTCATACTCTCCTCTAGTTGCTTTTTGTTATTATTGCCCGTGATTAAAGTCTGACTCCCAGAACCTTTACTCTCAATATTGTCCTCTTTATTTTTATCTTCCTTACTATCCTCATCCTCTTCTTTATCTATGTTCGTAAAATCATCATTAGTAATATAATTATCGTTGATCTTAAATTTCTTTTTTATATATCCATTATTTCTTCTTAATACTTTCCCTTTTGCATTTTTTACATAGTATGACCTGGGCCACTTTGTTTTCTTTATAATCTCTCCTTCATCCCACTCTTTTTTAAACTTATCGTATATATACACTTTTTCACCTTCTGTAAATTGTTTTTCCTCGGGCCCTGCAGTCTTATCATACCAATATTTCTGATAATTTTCTTGTTTTTGCATTTCTCTAGCACAATTTACTAATTTTGGTTTAAAAATATTTGGATTTAAAAAATTGGTAAGTGTTCTTAGCTCCCTTGCCATTAACAATTGTGCAGGTGAGTATTCCAATCCTGCCACTGGACTGTTTCTATAATTGAGTAAAAATAAATTGAGATCTTTTTTCTCATATCTAGCTTTGGTTATCATCCTTTTTGCTATCCCTACTGCTTTCTATGCCAATCCATTACTTTTTGCATAGTATGGGCTAGACAATATTACCTCAAATAGCCACTGTTTGGCAAATGTTATAAACTCTTGTGAGCCACAAGGATTATTATCAGCAACTACTTGTTTGGAATTCCAAACCTACTAAACACACTTTTTAATAGCTCAATAACTGACTGACTTGTTTTGTCTTTTAATTCTAATACTTCTAACCATCTGGAATAATAATCGATTATTATAAGATAATTATTACCAAATATTTCTGCTATGTCTAAACCTACTTTTTGAAAGGGAACACTTGGTCTTTCATACTGTTTTAATGGTTCTTTAATTTTTTTAATACTAAATTTTATGCATGTTTCACATATGCTAATTGCATTTGTTATATCTGATGCCATACCAGGCCAAAAATAATTTGTTTGCTTTTTTTCAAAGTTTTGCTTATACCTAAATGTGTTTCGTGTAATTTTTTAATAATGTACTTACACATACCTCTAGGTACAACCAAACGATATCCATAATAAATTAAACCTTTTTCCAACATTAACTCATTTCTTATTTTATGATAGTGTCTTATATCCCCTAGACTATTTATTTTTTTAGGCCATCCCTCTCTTAAATACTGTTCTACTAATTTTAATGTATTATCTTCTAATATAGCTTTTTTAAATTCACCCTCTTTATTATTTTCAAATTTTACGTTAACAACCTCCATAGTATGTACAATATCTTTAAGGGTATCATCCGTTTTCTCAATTTTTTGCTTATAATTTCTGCTAAGCAAATCAGCCACATATAAATATTTCCCTGGACAATACTCTACCTTTAAGTTATAAATCATCAAGTTTATCCTCATTCTTTTAATTCTGTTATTATATTATTATATTATTATATAAAATTATTATTTAATTCTTTATTCATTATTGAGAATAACGGTTGGTGATCCGTTTGTACCGTAATTACTTCCTGTCCATAAATAAGCCTATGAAATTTTATACATGAAAACTTAATTGCTAACATTTCTTTTTCAATTTGAGCATACACCTGTTCAGTTATACTTAAACATTTAGATGCATAATACACCGGTTTATCTTTCTGAAATAGGCAACATCCAATGGCCTTTTGTGATGCATCACATTGAATTCTGAACTCATCTTTAGCATCATAATTGGCTAATATAGGAATTTTTGATAAAATGTTTTTTAATGTATTAAATGACCTCTCACAATTATTACTCCATAACCACCTACTATCTTTTTTAATAGCGCTCTCATTGGCTCTACTATATCTGCCATATTTGGTATAGATGCCCTTAAGTAGTTCACCATTCCCAATACTGATTGCAGTTCTTTCAAATTAGTAGGACTTTTCAACTCTAATATGGCCTTTATTCTATCCTCATCTGGTTCTACTCCTTTTTCACTAAATTTCAAACCTAAATATTTTATTTCATTTTTTTGGTATTGTATTTTGTCTGGGTTAAATTTTATATTTAATAACCTGGCCCTATCCATTACTTTTTTAAGAGCCTCGTCGTGTTCTTCCTTTGTTTTACCATAAACTAAAATGTCATCAATGTATATACACACATTTTGAATATCTCCAAAGTATTTGTTTGTCAATTGCTGGAACAATTCAGGTGCACACGCTATTCCGAACGGTAGTCTATTAAAATTGTATGTACCATATGGTGTACTAAATGCACAATATCTTTTTGAACCTTCTTCCAACTCACATTGATAAAACCCATCTTTTAAGTCCACTAACGTATACAATTTTTTATTCATTAATTTATTTCTTACTTCGTCTAAGGTTGGAATTTCAACCATTTCTCTCACAATATTCTTATTCAAGTCCCTAGGGTCTAAACACATTCTAAGTGATTTATCCGGTTTCTCAATTACTACTAAATTGTTTTGCCATTCACTTGGCTCTTTACTTTTCTCAATTATTTTCTTATAACATAACATTTTTTAAAAGTTCCTTTAACTTTTCCATCAATTTTATGGGGACACGTCTGGGACTATTTATTATTGGTACACTTCCATGTTTTACCTTTATCTTCACTTTGTCTGGAAAGCAGCCAATGCCTGTGAATACATCTAAGTGGTTTTTTATAAACTTTTCTGTACTAACTTCTTTTTTTATCTCATTTAATTCACTTATGTAGTTCAATCGTTTACAATCCATATACCCTAAAATTGGGTTTCCATCATATTCCACCACTTCAAATATTGCAATAATTTGTGCTGACTGATTTACAACAGTTACCTGTACTTTACCTAATGACTTAATTATTGCACCACCAAACACTTTAATTACCACATTACTGTTTTTTATTTCTGTCTTTAATTTTTTATAAAACTTATTCGACATTACATTTAATCGCGCCCCTGTATCAATCTTTACTTCAGTGTTTATATCATTAATTTTAACCTTTTCTAACCAAATGTTATTATTATCTTTGATACCAATTTCATCTAATGTCAAATATTCTATACTCATATTATCACTTTCACATTCAACTATGTCAACTTGGTTTAAAATGGTTTAGCTTTTTACATATCCTACACTCTTTCCCATATGCCGGACATTCCCTAAATTTGTGTTGCTTACCACATTTATTACAATTAAATATCTTATCTTGATCATTCTTCCAGTTGTTGTGAGTTTGATTCTGTCTTCTGTCCTGTTTCTGCTCATTTCCTTGATCCCATGTTCTTTTCTTGTATTGCTCCATTACATAAATTTCTTTAGTTTGATCTTCCAATAATTTGCTGTTCACCTCAGCTTGTTCCACTGCTTGACACAATTGAATTGCTTTATCCAATGTTAATTCTTCTCTCAGCATTCTGGTTTGTAACTCTTTGTTTGCTATCCCCAATACGATTTGTGTTCTTAGTAATCTGTCTTCAATTTCTCCAAAATTACACGTTTTAACCAATACTCTTAGTTCAGTACAGTATTTATCAAATTTTTCATCACACAATTGTTTTCTAGTAAAGAATTTAAAATGTTCCATTGTTTCATTACGTCTATGTATACAATAATTTTCCAAGTGCTTTAAGATTGTCTCGACCGTTTCTTTTTCATCTTTAGGTCTTTTCATTGATCTGTACAACTTCAGCCCATCCGTGCCAATTAAGTTAAGTAATCTTGCTACCTGTGTTGTTTGAGTTTTTAGAATCTTCTCTGCTATATTACCGCATAATTTTAAGCTTTCCGGTTTGTTGAACTCCATTTTTATCTGTTCTAATCCAGATTTTTATAGATTCCTGAACGAAATAACCGACTGCGCCATGTTTTATTATATTTCTAGGTTATATATGATATAGTATCTTTCTTATCATTACAACAAATAATACAACATTAAATGTTTAAAAAAAATAAGAGATTATAATATAAAAATTGATTAAAAATCATTTTCTGAACTATTACCAATCCTACTGGAACATTCTTCTTCAACTAGTGTTCTATTAAACCATATATATTCTGGAGGAACATATTTTGATGCTAAAGTCTGGATATCTTGAAATCTTGCTGACTTAATGCATAACAGTCCATTATATAAATTTGGCATATTTTCTGGTAGCTTTACTTCTGCTCCTTTTTTTCGAGTAAGACTTGCCAGATATATTATAAAATAATCCTTCAGAACTATATTCTATATATCTATAAGCCATTACAGTAAATTTTGATTTGTCAACTCCAATAACAGTCTTTTTAAATTTAGATATCATATTTTCTAAAAAATTAAATAGCATATCTTGCGTCACTTTTAGGGCTTGACATTTTTTGGATGTTTTGGTAAACATTTCTTGGTAAAATTCGGATATATACACTCGTTCTATTTTTCTTCTTATTTTTTCTATTCGTCGAAAGCCTCGGTCGTAAATTTACTTCTATTTCGAGTTATGTTGTTTTGTTTCAGAATTTATTTCAGCATCAATCTTTACTTTTACTTTTTGATAAAGTTAGTTGTTTGCGAGTTTGTCCACTTTTTCCTGAAGTAATAATATATGATTCTATGCAGCTATATAATCAAGATTTTTAGTTTTTAAATATGCTGAAACTGGCATTGATGCTTCAAATATATATATATATATAAAAAAAAAGTGAAACTTGTTATAATAATGTCCAAGTTGGCTCATTTTTCTAATAGAATACGGACGTCAGAAGCTGTATTAGACAGCCTAGTGATATCCTAACAAATTAAATGCTTCAATCAAGTTAATAAATCGATAGCGGTTGTCATTTGGCGTCAAAGTCGAATGAAATATCTCTTGTAAAGCATGATGTTTACTATTCCATCTAGTTATTCCAATTTTTTTCAAGTAGTTTTTCGTTTCTAACTAGAGAAGCTACTATACGTTTACAGAGATTAGATCTTTTATAAGAGTATGAAAAAAATTCTATGGTTTTTTGAAAAATATTAAATACGTTTTTAGAATTCAAAACACTCAAAGTCGTATTACTTATTACTAGATTAAGGATGTGAGCATTAAAATGTGTATAAATAGACTTGGGAGAATCTTCCTTTAAAATATTTTGAAGTCCTTTTATTGCCCACTCATATTTGCTGTCCCGTTGAAAGAATTACTTATCATTACTTATACATTTTTTAAATCAATTACTAAAGAAATTAACTCTGCCTTTATTAAATTGTAGTGAGCTTTACTAAAATTATCATACTGCGCACAAATTTTAGTAAGTTTTTCATATATTTCACCATTTAAAACATGACAGACACATATACTAAGTTGATCTGTAACAGAAATGTCTTGAGTCGAATCTACTTTGAGATAAAAGGCTTTTGCTGCGATAACATCATCTGCAATAGATGCTGAAATTAAGTTGCCTATAATAATAACAATTTTATTAACAGATTAATTGTTTTACTTAAATTGTTATTATAAATTACCTGTTCAATTATATTAATTTATACACATATCTAACCAGTTGACTTTGTCCATTATTAATAGAAAAATAATGTATTTTATGTAAATTCAAGCATACGAAAAATTTAAAATTAATTTCTATACTATTTAATTGAACTCGGAAGTTCTAGCGAATACATTTATTTTCTGGGAATTCTTTAAACTTTAAATGAAGATACAAATTTGTTTCACACTTCCCCGATTTTGTATAGGTAATTTTTTTTTCCTAGTTTTTGCAAATTTAATATTTTTAATGCTATTTTGCTAATTTAGAGTTTTAAGTGCTATTTTAAGCCTATTAAAGGCCATAATAAGGCATATTCATATATAAAAAAGAATAAACAAAATTGTTTAACAGGTTAACTGCAATGGCTTTTTTTGATGCTTTTAACATGCTGCTAAGTGTACCATTTATGGTACACGGCTGAACATTATTATCGAGCCACATGTACCATTTAATGTACATTCGATTAATTGACTTTAGTAACTCTGTGCGCCAAAATGGGTACACGTAAATGCGATTTTCCTATGAGTGATGTTTGTGTGGCCTCATAGTAATGTTTTAGTAAAAATAGCGAAACAAATTTATAAATTTTTAACATTTTAATCAATATTTTTATTAATGACATGATACTAAAATATAATTATTAATTACTATTACAATATATTTTTATAATTTTATTTTGTAACATAATTCATTTTTTGTATTTATGATTACGAAAGAAACAATCAAAACAAAAGTATGAATCTCATTTAGGACAAATCTCGTTGATATGCGAAAGGTTTGCTTTTTTGCTATCTACGTTCCTGTAAAAAAAATGTATTTAATTAACACAATAAAATACAACAAATAATTATAATATTACCTTCTGTTCGAGAAATATATTTTTAGCAGTTATTACAACGACCTCTTTTTTTTTTTTTGACCAACGTATATTCATCATATGGTTCTAGAACTTCTAGAACTTCTGGACCACTGTTTGATTGCTGAATCAATTCATTAATAATGTCGTCTTTGAACTGGATAATTGTCTTAGAATTTCCAGTGACTTCTTTAAAAATACTAAAAGTATTCAATAATGATGTGTTGCAAATAATATCAATAGCAATCTTACGGTACCACTTCATACCTCTTAGACAGCTACTATAAGATCCCATTTGATCACTTAAATCGATGTATCCTTTATCACGGTTATAATTGATAACAACTTTTGGTTTTATTTTAATTCTTTTAGTCATGACTTCTTCCATCGTGTTTGAATGTTTTGTACTTATCATAAGAACATCTCTATGGTCTCTCCATTTTAGTACCATAATTTCGCAATCACTCCTTTTTGCAAATATTTCTCCCCTGTTAAGTTTTTTTTGTGTTACATCTTTAGGGTTTCTTTTTCTATTTGATCTAAGAGTTCCTACTAAATGTGTTTTATGTCGCAATAATTTTTCAGCTAAGTCAATGGAGTTATACCAATTGTCTGCGTACAATGTTCTACCAAAATTGAGATATGGTTCCATTAGTTCCATCACTACTTTACATGAAACCGAATCACCTGTCGTCGCTTCTTTTCCTGCATATATTTTATATTTTGATGTATAAAAGTCCCGTGTACACAGCTTAAAGATTTTGACTCCATAACGATGACGTTTATTAGAAATATACTGCCGAAACGATAAACAACCCAAGTAAGGGACCATAGACTCATCGATACAAATAGACTCTTCAGGAATTATTGCGCTATTGAATTTTTCGACAAGTAAATCAATCAATATTTGGATTTTGTATAATCTATCATTAGTAGGAGCATTGTCATTATCAAAAATGTTTAACATACTCAAAATAATTTCAAACCTATTTTGGGACATTTATTTTGGAATATTGCAATAATATAATTTAGAATTTTTCCAATAATGAGCAATTGATGGCAATTTCACCATACCCATCCACATAACAATACCGAAAAACAGTTTAATTTCTTGTTCATTTGTGTCGACCCATTTTCTAATTCTAGCATGTTAAGATAAGTGTGCTGCGTTCTTTTTAGAATTAGTTTACCTGTTTTTTTCAACCACTAACATGTCAATAATTTCTTTGTCGAAAAAAAGATAAAAAAAAGTCGATAGGACTTGCGTCAGACATTCAATTATATCTAGATTTATTCCTGTAGTATTTATATCAGGATTAAAAATTATATGACTATTTAGCAGTGAATTAGAAAAATCGTTATTCCAATTATTACCAATCATATTAATAGTTACGTTATAATTATCCGATGATTCATGTTCGTAAATATTTTCGTCCGGTTCATTTTCCGAGCTCCAGTTTGGATCAGCGTCAGTATCGTCGTAATCTTCCGAATATGTGCCAGAATCTGATTCCAGCATAGCTTCTATTTCTCGTCTATTCATTTTCGATTTCAATATTTTTTAAATAAAAAGATGAAATTTGAAATGGTTACGAGGCAACACAATGCGATAAAATACAACTGTCTACCAAGGCAAACCCGTATATTATAGCTTGTCGATAGCTCGTATAGAACTTAAAATAGTAATTAGAAATAATAAACAAGATATAAAAGGAAATCCCTAAAGAATAATAAAATAATTTCATGTCTAAATGAGCGATAAGATAGTCGTTCCAAGACATGGATATTATGCGTACTATCTAGAAATTACTTGGCTAATGCTTATTAGCAGGGCTCGAGACTTTTAGCACTAAAAACCCATGAAATATGAGCTATAATATGCCTTAAAAAATAGTAAAATATGCACTATATTATGCTCAATAAAAAAATTAAATATGCTCTAAAAAAATCTAAAAACATTTATTTTAATTAATTTTAATTCTGAAAATATTTATTTATATATAATTCAATTCTAAAAAACATTCACGAGTGTTCTTCTTTTTGTCGACCATTATACATACGTATCATTTCTTCATTCTATAAAAATAATTGGTAAAGTTCAATAAATCAGTAAGTAAGTAAATATTATAATTTATAAATAACAAATTTTAAATTTTGGTTTTTACCTTGAAAATTGCACTGTATTATTACGTGTTTGTAAGTATTTTAAAATTTGAACGATCTTCTATTATTGGTTAGAAATGTTTTGTACGTTGAAAATGAACGTTCTACATCGACCGATGTGATAGTGGCGAACTTGAAGTATGGAACATTACTACAAGTAATATCATATGGAAAACTATCTAATTTTTTGATGTCTCTTATACCCAATAAAATGCGAGAAATTTTTTTCAAAAGTGATAGACCAGTATTTTTTTCTAAAACTCGTTTTAATTTTAACTGTATTTTCAATCCAATTGGACCTCGTAAAGTTCCAAAAGATTTTTCTACATTCTTCTACATTTTTCTTAACTATTTCAATATAGTCAGATAATAACAACCCATGTGTTTATAATTTTTTTAAAGATGAGTAAGAAACAAAGAATTTGATTTGATGAAAATAAAATCTTTGTCTATTCCGTTTTTATTGATACATTTTTCGCTTCTTTAATGCTGACTGCATTTTCAGTGTCAAGTAATTAAAAAAAAAGCCGCATTTACTTTATAAATGTGAATGATTGAACGAAATAGTTTTTAGGCCGAATCGGCGTTCACATTGAACAGTTTTAATATAAACGCGACTATATACGTTTTTACATTTTACTTTTGTAAAATAGAAATTAACCTTTTGGTGTTCACAAAACTCACAAAACTACTTCATTTTTTTTGATTAACAAATTATATGCAAAAAATAGCATGAAACTTTAAAAAATAGTAGAATATATCCAAAAACCCTAAAATATGTCAAAATATGCTCTAAAAACTTTTAAAGCTGCATTCCTATTACTATGAAACGGATTTGTAGCTTACTCTGCTATGTTTTAACATCCTATGAATAAATATGCAAATGCTAGAAGTTTCGAGCCCTGCTTATTAAATTATTATTAGTCATGATGATTAAACTAATCGTGTACAGTTAATGGTGCACGTGGCTCTGCAGTTAAAAATTAAGTTTAAGTAATAACGCAAAGCCGCGTGTACTATTTTTGGTACATGTTAAGATAATTAATTTTTTGGTATAAATAATTACATAATAACCATTCAAATACTAAAAGCATAAACTTAAAAGCTTATTTTATGATTATTGTGGTATAGCGTAATGGACAAACATTGTAATAAATTGTATGAATTGCTTGGTAATGCAACAGTTCTTGGACTTCCTGAGTTTCCGCTGATACTTCATCCTGTGACGAATTTACGTTTCTCTCAAAGTCTTTTGACTCTAGTTGTTCTGCCTGTGCTCTTGTAGTTACATGAATTCGACTAAGTGCATCTGCGTTTGTATTTATTGCTCCTGGTTTATAATGTACTTCATATTCATATTCTTCAAGCTTTAATCTCCATCTTGTTAATCTCAATCCAGGATCTTTGATACTGAATAACCATCTAAACGCTCTATGATCAGTGATAATATTGAATTTTTGGCCTAAAAGATATAGCCTATACTGTTTTAGTCCCCATACAATAGCATATAATTCTTTTTCTGTAGTACTGTAATTCTGTTCTGCACGATTGAGAGTCCGCGATGCATACGTAATTGTCTGCAAATGTATAAATAAATGGAAGGTCTTTGCCTATCTTTCCTTGAGATAAAACGCATCCTATTGTATAATTGCTAGCATCATAAGTTATGTTAAAAGGCTTATTGAAATCGGGATATTGTAAAAGAGGTTCTTCTGTTAATACAGCTTTAAGTTTTTCAAAAGATTCTTGATAAAGATCTGACCATATAAATGGAATGTCCTTTTTGAGCAATGTGGTTAGAAGTTTCGTAATGCTGCCATAATTTTGGATAAATCTTCTATAGTATTCAGAGAGTCCTAAAAATGACTTAATTTGTTTAGTATTGCTGGGAACAGAAAATTCTAATACACTTTTAACTTTCTGTGGGTTTGGATGAACCCCTTGATCTGTAATTATATGTCTTAAGTAACTGACTTCTTTCCTCATAAATGAGCATTTTGAAGGTTGTAGCTTGAGATTGAACTTCCGTAGTCGATCGAATACGTCTATGAGTTTCTTTCTATGGTCATGTTGACTGCATATACGATAATATCATCTAGGTATACAAATGCTTTAATTTCATTAATACCCATTAATACCAAATTCATCAGTCTTTGAAAAGTGGTAGGTGCCCATTTTAGAGCAAATGGTACTCTCAAGAATTCGTTATGTCCTTTTTCTGTTGAAAATGCAGTCTTCTCGCGATGTTCTGGGTGCATCTGTACATGGTGATATCCTTGAGTAAGATCTAGAGTTGTGTAATATTTTGATTTTTCTAATTGGTCTAGAATGTCTGCTATGTTTGGTAGAGGGTATGCATCTCCCGTTGATACACTATTGAGTTTTCTGAAATCTACGCAAACACGAAACTTCACTTCACCATTTTTGTCTAGTTTCTTGGGAACCACCAACAAAGGTGTATTCCACGGGCTTTTACTTGGTATAATTATTTTGTCTTCTTCGAGTTTCTGTACTTGCTTATTGATTTCTTCTTTGTGCCGGAAAGGTAATCTATATGGTTTGTCGTTAATAGGCCACGTTGCTGATTGAACATTTATTTCATGAAGCACTGCATCTGTACAAGTTAATACGTCTCCATCCAAATGAAATATGTCCGAGTATTCTTCACAAGTGTCTAATACTGATGCCTTTTCTTCATCGTTTAGATTTTCAGTTTGTATTATTTCACTGAGTTGACTTAATCGTTGACTGTTTGGATTACTTAGAGGTTCTGAGTTTGTAATAAGGCATTGTTTATTTTCTTTGAACGTTTCATATGATAGTTGTTGTAGCTGAGGATTTTCTGCTTCAATGTCGTGTTCAGAAGAATTTATTACTGAGATGAGAGTTTTTATTATCTTTTACTTTAACGATTGTATTTCCACATACTAGATTATTTGTGATGGTCTGCGCATGTATTATCAACTCTGTATCGTTAGCTACATTATTAACATTTACAACCATTATTGATTCTGTGCAAGCAGCTATTACACATCAATTGCCTTTTATTTAGTACTTCTTGGTTTGCTTGAAAATCAATTATTAGTTTATTATTTTTTAAAAAGGGTTTTCCTAAAATTCCTTCATGCAGTGTATTAAAATTTGGATGTACCACATGAAATTCGATGGATATTTCATTGTTACATATTTATAGAGTTAGTTCCACCTTACCGAGGGTCTGCGTTGAATGCTCATTAATGCCTGTGAGTCTGTAGCAAATTTCTTCGTTTACCAATACTTGTGGATCTAATACTGATAATTTGATCAAATTTAGATCGCTGCCTGTATCTAATAATAGTTTAACTTTATTAGGAACGGTCTGCTTGATTTCAACTATGAGATGGTCTTCTTTTAATTCTATTGAACATGTGAGTGCTCTTGCAATTGGATGATGGCTGCTTGAAGGTCTCCCGCCGGGCGTGTGCCCTGTGCCTGGCGTTTTGAGTTTTTCCATTTTTTTCGAGGAATCTGATGTTCCTTGTTGATTTTTTGCGTCTTTTTTTGAATTATTATACAGTCTCTTCCTACATTCTGCAATTTTATGTCCTACTTTTTTACAATAATTACAAGTTATTTGATGTACACTTTTCTGACTTTGATCTGACCCATTTTTCTGATTTTCAGTTTTTTTCGTACAAAATTTAGCGTAATGTCCTTTTATTCCAGAATTGTGACAATTACCCGTTGTATGAGGGGATTGCTGGTTGCCTTTTGATGCTTTGCTGTTGTCTCTTAAATATTGCTTCGTTCCTCTGTTTGAACTTCTAATTCTTTCTTCTTCACGTGCGGCTTGAATTGCTCTTTCAAGAGTGTCTGGATTTTGGGCCTTAATATAATGTTTTAATTCTCCTAGTCCTTCCATGAATACCTGAATCACCTATTTGTTGATGGTTCGCTCGATTACTTTTGCACTTTCAGGACTAAGGTCAGCAGTTTCATGTTCAAGCAAGAGGTTCTGCAATTGTTCAATACGCATTGAATATGAAAGAAAATCTTCTCCATTTTTTTGTTTCATTGCGTAAAGTTCTAAGTATAAATATGGTGTTGTGCGTTATGGTTCCAGATTTGTTTTTAAAAGTTCACGAAGTTCTTCCCATTTTCAAAAGTTTTATATTTTACAACTTGGCGAGCTTTACCAACCAAACGTGTTTGGATTGCTTGTAACAATTTCGGTATGGCTGCCTCTACAATACGGTAACACTACAACTGACGGCAAATTCACATTTTTCTAGAAATAATTCGAGAGTCTCCATATCCTTTCCATCGAATGAATCTGGTAAAAGCCTGATAGCGTCTTGTAGACCTATTTGAGTACTTAACATTTCAGTTTATCCTTTATGGATTTGGGTTTGCGTACGTAGAGCTTCTTTTACGTTGTCTTCTATGAACTTTTTGATATCCATGTTGATTTCTTCTTGTCAATAATTTTGAGATTCATTTCCTATTTCTTCTTGATTAGTAGCCATTTTTGATAAATATTCCTGATTCTATCGATGGTGTACGTGATAACATAACGAATTGGTTTTATGACTTGATCGCGATGTAGCGTTAGTGTCGTCACTGTTCGGTTTACACTTTAAATTTACGGCACTAGATGTCGTCGCGTTCACGAGAAACCGGTGCTATCGACGGTGGCAATGAACTGGGCGTTGGCCGATGACGTAATTGAAATGTTCGGGTGGCCAACTATCACGCGATGTATTTCTATAATATTTGAATATTATGTTACCTGGATTTTGTTTTGTTTTTTTTTTCTTTTCTTCCTTTTTGATTTTCTGTTTGGTAGAAATTGTCCTATGTGGTAAGGTACCGGAATGTTTGAAAACACCGCTGCCACCAAATGTTGTGCGTGCTCTTGAAACACTGCACAACTTTATTATATTTAAATATAATAAAAATAACGGTACTGATATGAAGGAACAAATATCTAATTAATTTGACAAAAATAAAGTTTATTGAATTCCAATTGATGTTCTGACAGAGGTTCTGCTCATTGACACTGATACAACAACACTGCTTACTTACTAAAATGCGTCGTCCAGCCGAGGACCGAGCGAGCGGTTCTTGGAAGTAGTATATCCGCTAATACAATACCTAATGTCTTATTATCTATACTAACACAATAATATTATAATGTTATAATAATATGTAGGGGTTCCTAACACATGTTAAGATAATTAATTTTTTGGTATAAATAATTACATAATAACCATTCAAATACTAAAAGCATAATTTAAAAGCTTATTTTATGATTATTGTGGTATAGCGTAATGGACAAACATTGTAATAAATTGTATGAATTGCTTGGTAATGCAACAGTGTACCATATATGGTACACATGGCAGTTAGCCTGTTAAAAAAAAAGATTATGCCCCAAACATATTAAAAATTACATTACAAATATGCCAACAAAAACAATAATATTAATATTATTTTACATATTTATAATTAGGTACTGGAAATATTCCAGACAAAGTATTTCTCAAATACCTATTTCCATGACTTATATAAAACATGTAAAATTTAAAAAAATGAAAAATAAATTTATAAAAAAATTGTATACATTATATACATATATAATATTAAAATAAGAAAAAAATTGTCAATGAAATTTTGATTTCCATATTTACCAATTATTAGTGTTATTTATAGGGTTTATTATAGTGTTTTTAAGTATATATTAAAGCGCTAGAAAATTCCTTCATTAGCTCTATAACTTCTGAGCCCTGCTAATTTATTATATACATACATAAATATATGTTCGGCACTGTGTATAATGAGTCGTGATTTTGGATCATTTGAATTCATATACATTTGTTTTGGGAAATAATCAGAACAAATATATCTTTTTTTAAGTTCCTTCAGATTTAATCCTTCTAAGCATATGTTACCTAAAATTAAATTATAATTTACTCTAATTTTTTTCCATATTCGAAATGTATTGGATTACTAAAATCATTTTTAGTTACTGATTAAAATAAAAATATAACTTACGGGAATTTATAATCCATTTTTTTTGAAACATCAGTGTTCGATGGAAACACATTTTTACTCACTTTTCGAAATTTGAAACAATTACAATATACATACATTTATCACCACCTAAAATTTTAATAATTAAAATAAAAAATATAGTAAGCGTAAACTAATTTGTAAAAAATCACTGCAAAAAATAATGTGATTTATGATGACCAATATGTGATCTGATATTCTGATCGACACAGACGGTACTTGGAAACTATAACATTATATACACAATAGCCAAACATTATTTATACTTCTAACCTTAGAATTATTGAACATTTTGAATTTACAACAATGTCAATAGATAATATTCGTGCAGATTAATCGAACTATCTACAAAAAAAAATAAAATTTCTAGATCCAAACAACCAATGGATAAATAGTATATATATATATAAAATTTGAATACATTTTTTAAAGAACAAATCATTTTTTATTTGAAAATATACCAGTGTAATATTCAATTTTGTTAAATCTATAGATTTGATAGTTGTATTGTATAATTCTACATGTTTTATTAAATTAATATTATATAAAAACCACATTTTACAGTCCTTGCAAGTTAAAAGTTGTAGACCCGGGGACAAGTATAAACAAATATTAAATAAGTAGGTAATTTTTTGTATTAAATTTGATATTTGTAATTTATTATAATTGTATTTTTTTATATATTTTTTATGTTTATCATTCTTATAAGAATAGTTATAAAATATAGTATACTATAGTCATTAAATATGAATATTTGTTTTTTATTATTTAAAAATGATTGTATATCAAAATTACTTTTGTAGATAAAATTTATTAATCATCTGCCTTTGTCATTTTTAAAAAGATTAATATTATATAATAATATTCCATTTGAAAGTTTTGTATTATACTTACAGACAGAAAATATTGTATTTTTATACAACTTTTTGGTTTTATTTTATTTTTATGGACCCCGTTTCTGGCCATTTTAAATATATTATTAAATTTCATAGAGTTATTATACATTGCTATGTAAAATACAACAAAAACATGAAAAATTATCGACAAATATAATTAAGCATACATTTCGGGCATCATATTGCAATTCAGTAGATATTCGGCGATATCTATTGAACCACATACATTCATAATCGCGTTTCAACTACTCAATGGCTGGGAATGAACTTGAATTTAAAAAAATGAGTCTTAATTATTGAACAGCATAATAACTTCATTGCACCTAAAAAGCTGACATTTTATCTGGCATAGCAATTGAAAACAATCAAAACAATGTATCTTGTCAAATGAAAATTCTAAAATTTTAATTCAATTTGATTTTGAATAATTATATCCAGGAGGGAATCTAACACTAAGCATATATTGAGTTATTCAAAACAAAATTTTCAAATTTCATAAAAAAATAATGATAAAATGATTGATAACTTGGTTGATGAAATATTGAATACTACTGTACTTGGTAAGTTTAAATATAAAATGTAATTAATGTATTTAAACTAATAAATAATAAACATAAATACTATAACATTGGTGAATTTGAAAATTGAATTACAGGTCATAATAATGTTGCTGCCTTAAGTTTTAATAGTTATTCTAACATGAGTGATATACTGTGTTACTAACTTACTATTTCAACAGTGAACGCTGATTGAATTATTTACAATAATAATGTGTCAAATAATTAAAAGTATATCTGTATATATAAAACAGTAAGCTGATTGACTGCTATCAACGCACAGCTCAAACCATTGGACGGATCTGGCTGAAATTTGGCATACAGATAGCTATTATGATGTAGACGTGCGCTAAGAAAGGATTTTTCGAAATTTTAAAAATGAATACAAAAAATTGCGGTATAACTAGTATAATTTGTACTTACAAAAATGTCAGAAAAAATTGGATTTTGATAAATTCATATAAATTTACAAAATTAAATTAAAAAATATTATATAATAAAATTACAAATAAAATGAATGTATTAATTACCAACGAGATATTAACAATCTTCGATTTTCAAACAATAACTGTTATATTAATTTAACATGAGAAAGACAACTTTTTTAGTTTTAAAATGTGTTTATTTTTAACATATCTGTTAT